>NW_006790234.1:668319-684256 GCF_000442215.2 Lipotes vexillifer | reverse complement strand
GCCGCCCCCCCCCCCCCTCCCCCCGTCAGTGTGCACTTACCAACCGTGACGAGCTCCAGGCAGAGAAGTCGCTGGGAGGGTCCAGGAGGGTGGAGGGAAGGACATTTATAGGGGACGATTCTGGAGCTGAGAAATCGAGTGGGAAGAAGGCAGGATCGAGGGGCACGGAGAGGCAGTGCGTCAGAAACAGGAAGGGAGAGTCACACGCGGCCACACTAGGCATGCAGGTCACATGAGGGGGTCCAGCAGGAGAACACGTGGGTCAGCAGCACCAGGGTTTGGAGGGCAAGGGTGGATCTGGGCGGACGTAGGGGGTTGCCCACGTGGGTGACAGTTGTAGCTTGGACTGGGGAGGGGGCTGTGCTGCTGGAGAAAGTGAGGGGAGTCTGGAGATGTTTAGGGATTTAAATTGACAGCATCTGGTGATGAGTTGACTGCGTCAGGTAGGGAAGAGGGAGTTTCTAATGATTACACCCCAGTTTCTAGATTGTCCCTCTGGAAGGATGGTTGTGCTCTTCCCGGGTGCAGGAGACACATGTGATCCCATGAAGACCTGGTTCCCTTTGGCCACGTGGAGCTGGAGGTGCTTCTGAGACCTCCGCCTGCTGGGCCTTGGGCTGGGGACTCCGTGTGAAGGCCTGGCCTGGAGATGGGGATTTGGGAGCGATGGTCCCCAGGGGGGTATGGATGTGATGTGAGGGAAGGGGGGCTGGGGCTGGATCTAGGAGAACCCACCATTTGAGTCTTTGGGGCTCAGGCCCCAGGAACCTGGCCAGGAGTGTTGTGGACAATCCATCTCCTGAGTTTCTTAGGGTAAGAAATTCCCAAGTGGCTGGACACCACTTATGGCTACTTGTCTAGAGGTGAAAGGGGACCCAGAGGTGGGAACTCTCCCCTCACGGTTCTTGGGGTGCAGGGTGGGGGTGAGGGGGATACTCCGTGCCTTTTGGGATGGAAGGAGAGAGTCAGAATAAAATACTAGCGTGAGTGCATTTCTGATGCTCTTCGTCTTCGTTGCCTGCCCTGCAGTCCACACACACAGAAACGTTTACACCCGGTCGTGGTGGCATGTGAAATCAGGGTGAAGGAAAAGCATTGATTTAAGTGTCATTGGTTTCTTCCTCAGAAGGCCTCTTGATGAAAACTGCAAACAGACACGTGCAGTTACACACGCACACACACACACACACACACACACACACAACTAGATGGATGCCCACATTAGTTTACACATTTTGAAAGGTAGCTCAGGAAAATGAAGGAAAATGGTTCTAATTATTTTTCTGTTGGGGACAGAAAATAGAAGGATGCCAAGCTGCTTGCTTATGAGTCTCTCATTTACTTAATTAAGAAAAACAGAGAAAAGATTCTCAGTCAGGAATTGCTGAGTCACATGACTGCTGGAAACGCTGGCAGCCTCGAAATGCTGGTTCAAAAAGGAGCAGGCGTGACATGGGTGCATCCTGACCTCACCTCAAGCGATGACTTTTGATTTTTTTTTTTTGCGGTACGCGGGCCTCTCACTGTTGTGGCCTCTCCCGTTGCGGAGCACAGGCTCCGGACGCGCGGGCCCAGCGGCCATGGCTCACAGGCCCAGCCGCTCCGCGGCATGTGAGATCCTCCCGGACCGGGGCACGAACCCGCGTCCCCTGCATTGGCAGGTGGACTCTCAACCACTGCGCCACCAGGGAAGCCCTGATTTTTTTTTTTTTTTTCTTAAAGAAAATTGCTTAAAAAGATCCAAAACGAAACAAAACAAAAAAAGAAAATAATCTATGATAAGCTATAAATGTAGGCATTCTAATTGGAATGTACATATATAAAAATACTGTGTTGCAACATTTGTAGCTAAAAAAGCATTGTATAAGAACTAACGTTAAATGGTATAAAAACGTGGGAAACCTCGCATAGAGACTACAGACCACAGGAAAAGGAAAGGATTGCTCACAGCAGTAAGAGAGCAGCAGAGAACGACTAAAATTAGGATTTTCCCAATTATGCATCTTTTTGCTGAGGACTTCAAATGGCATCACACAGTCACTGTAGAAGCAACAGAGAGGGGGGACATGGTTCTCGACCTCAAGTTCTGATGGGAAAGGTATGTAGATAAACGTTAGAAAATGAAGCTAGCTTCTCCTCTACCTCATATACCATGTTTCTATTTCCTGAGAATTGTATAGTTTGCTAAAAATTCTCCTATTTTATCTCCCTCTTCTCTCTTACCTTGTGGAATTTTAGGGTACATGTTGTCTATAGCTTTAAAAAGACATTTTAGAATTTTAGAATGGTTAAAAACAATCTTTTTTTTTTTTCTCAAGAGAAAAAAATCACTGCCCGGTGTTTTTAAAAAACTCTGTTTAATAAAAAAATACACAGGAATTTAAACATAGGTTTAAACTTTAAATAAATAAATTACAACAAACTGTGAATATAGGAATCTAAATGGGAGGTCTAAGATAGTTTTCATGTTAAAAAATTGAATTTACCTTTGTGAAAAGAAAAACAAATTTAGGGGCTATTTAATGGTAAAGTAGGTAGTTCAGAACTGGTAGAAAGGAAATAAGGTATTTGTTTAAATGAAAGGCATTTTTTTTTTGTTGCTGAAGACATGCTCTGTTGCTACCGAGATTTGAGGCGATTTTAGCCCGTTTCAAATGTGGTTTTATTATTTCCACAACCAGTGACAGCCTCATTGTCTCCAAATCTGGTTGCTGGCCAGATTACTGCCAGGCCCCGGGGGTAGTGGGGCAGGGAAGGGGCTGTATCCACGTGGTGCTTTGCTTACATACTTGCCTGTTGATTTGTCCTTTCCTAGAGCTCCTCATTGATGAATTTTCGGTGGTATTGTGTGTGCATTTTTCAACCGTGCAGTTCTGGGCGAGAATGAGCCATAGCTTTCCTATTCCCAATGGGGGTGGAATCCCCACAGAATGTTAAGGCCCCAGTGAACTTTCACAGAGTGCCACTAGAGGGCGCTCACCAGCCAGCAGTGGGGCCAGAATCTCCTCCAGCCTCTTTGCCTGACACTGCAAAACAGACCCTGAAAACAGTTGAAAGGCTTTCTGCGTTCCTTCCCATACTGTGCTCTCAGGCAGTGACAGTAACAGTTAACAGTGGCAGAGTCCCTTTTTCTTTGATGCTTTGCATTAACGCTTTGCAATCCTTACAATATGAATTTGGAAATATTAATTAAGAGAATAAAAACAAATGGCACCTAAATATTCTTTTGGCTTTTGGATATTACATTTCTGGATTTTCCTCATGTTTGGATTTTATAAAATCTATTTTGAATCAGTGTGATTTAATGAGAAGTCTACTTAGTAGCATATGACCTTGGACAAATTTAATGAGATTCTGTTTTCCCATCTGTAAAATGGACTCATCTGCCCATTTCACAAGGGTTCTGTGATGATTTAAGTCAGGATGTTTGTGAAGGAATCTGGCCCGTAAGAATTGCTAAAGAATTTACTAAATCAGAATTAAATGCTTTAATATTTTAATGCTTTTCTCTATCTTTCAGCATTCTGTATTATGTATGTCTTGAGTAAATCATTTATATAAAAGTTTATAAACAGAAAGAAATTTCTTTTTCTGGAAAGTTAAAATTCCCTGCTCATCAATAACCAAGAAGGTCTTATCCAACATTCCATCTCCATTGGAATTAAACGTAAGACAGAAAGCAGAATATATTTTCCGACATAGGGTGTTTATAGCTTTGGTTTTAGGGCCAATAATGATTGAAAAGTGTTTTTAACATCCAACACTATAAACTCTGCATTCCTGTCCAGTGGGTCAGCTTCACCAGTTCAAGAAAAACACTATTAATCGTGATAATTTTAACATTAAATACACTTTTATTAACAAGAAAACTAAAAGCTTTGTAAATCTTATGTTACCCTTTGTTCCCATGAAAGTTTTAATTTTGGTAGGAAATCAAGTCTTTGTTTTTAGCACAGAAGGACACTGCCAGGCCCCTGGTGCTGATCTGAAAATTCACTCCAGAGCTTTTGGACCAGCCGAGCTCCTTTCAGGAGCATGTGAATTGAACCCACCTCTCTTCTAGGCATGGATGATTTGACGGATGATTAATCAGGGGATTTAAATTTGCTCCAGAAAAAAACCTTACGTTGCCAAATCTCAGCGTGTCCTTCATCCAAAGTTAGAATATATGCAGGCGCCCCCTTTAACACCGAAAATGGGGAGGTGTTGTGGCACAAACAGGCAGAGGGTGGAGCAGCCCCCAAGGAACCTCCTCCAGGCCTCTGTGTCCCTTCCTGTGAGTGAAGTGGTCACGCTGAACCCACGCCAGGACCAATGGGCAGCTCATGGCCCGGGAGATGTTCTCCAAACTTCCTGTTTAAAGTGACTGGCTCCTCAGCGCCCAGCCAGGTACACCCCTGGTGCCCATGGATGAATGTGACCCCGCCAATGCCAACGGCAGTCAGATGAGATGAAAGAGGACGCGTTTCTTTCTGTCTGTCTCCTGCGTGGAAGGGCACCCGGGCTGCTGTCCTTGCAGGGACCCCCACGTCTGCAGCACCAAAAGCGGAGGGAGAGGCAAAGCCTGGGACAGGTGGGGGGTTTCAATCAAGTAGAAGCCGACCAGGCGGCCTGGCGCCAGCCTCTCGGCCAGCGGCTGGCCAGAGAGTCAGCATCTTCAGTTTGGCAGGCTGTGTGTTTTCTGCCACCACCCCACTCGGTCCCTGTACGTGAAAAGCCACCCTGGACAGTAGGTAAGAGAAGGAGAGGGCTCATGTTCCCAATAAAACTTTGTAAAAATAGGTGGTGAACATAGTGGGCTGAAGCATCCCTGAGAGATGGCCCCAGAGAAATGGCCAGTGAAGCCCCATCTGACAATGAGACTGGGAGGAAGAGAGAACAGACTCTTCACTTTCCTGAATCCTCCTTCAGGCTGTTGTTGCCTCTGAAGGCCTCCCAGTGCGGGCGAGGAAAGCCTGCGTCTGGGACAAGCTGGGAGCCTCCTGGTCTCTCGGTCGTGTGCGTTTGTAGACCTGCGTTTTGTCCTTCGTGGGGGCCTGTGGGCCGTGTGCGTCTTCACACAACAGGCCTTTGTCCCCAGAATGCCTGTAGGAGAGGCACTGTTTTTTTTCCTCCCTCCCCAACGGCCCTGCAAAATATGCTCCGTGGAAAATTCTCCAACACACACTTTATCAAGTGGCCCAACAGGCCGCTTTCCCTCCCAGCTGGCGTCCCGCTTGGAAGATAACCACAGGCACCGCGCCGGGGAGTCCCGGGCTCAGAAGTGGGTTGGGGGTCTTCCTGTGCTGCCCCGGGGTCAGCCCGGGACGTCCAGGGGCGTCTGTTGTCTGACGACTATGGTCACCTGCTGAGAATCCCGGCCCTCACTGGTATGAGCACACGTTTTCTTCCAAGAAGTTGAATCTGCCTTGGAGATGTGACTTCAATAAGCTTCGCTCTCCTTCTTTTGAATGCTGAATTATGTGGCCTAGAAGAGCAGCACAAATTTTGAAAATTATTTCGATATTATTGTTTCTCTTTTTTTGAGGAATGTTTGTTTTTGATAAAGTACAGTTTTCATGAGCAACCTGTAATATACCTGTCATTTTTTTTTTTTTTTTTTTTACAAATTTATAAATTTATTTATTTATTTTTGGCTGTGTTGGTCTTCGTTGCTACGCGCGGGCTTTCTCTAGTTGCGGCGAGCAGGGGCTACTCTTCGTTACGGTGCGTGGGCTTCTCATTGCGATGGCTTCTCTTGTTGCGGAGCACGGGCTCTAGGCGTGTGGGCTTCAGTAGTTGTGGCACACGGGCTCAGTAGTTGTGGCTCACGGGCTCAGTTGCCCCGCGGCATGTGGGATCTTCATCTTCCCAGACCAGGGCTCGAACCCATGTCCCCTGCATTGGCAGGTGGATTCTTTTTCTTTTTCTTTTTTTTTTACATCTTTATTGGAGCATAATTGCTTTACAATGGTGTATTAGTTTCTGCTTTATAACAAAGTGAATCAGTTATACATATACATATGTTCCCATATCTCTTTTCTCTTGCGTCTCCCTCCCTCCCACCCTCCCTATCCCACCCCTCCAGGCGGTCACAAAGCACCGAGCTGATCTCCCTGTGCTATGCGGTTGCTTCCCACTAGCTATCTACCTAATGTTTGGTAGTGTATATATGTCCATGCCTCTCTCACGCTTTGTCACAGCTTACCCTTCCCGCTCCCCATATCCTCAGGTCCATTCCCTATTAGGTCTGTGTCTTTATTCCTGTCTTACCCCTAGGTTCTTCATGACATTTTTTTCCCTTAAATTCCATATATATGTGTTAGCATACGGTATTTGTTTTTCTCTTTCTGACTTATTTCACTATGTATGACAGACTCTAGGTCTATCCACCTCATTACAAATAGCTCAATTTCGTTTCTTTTTATGGCTGAGTAATATTCCATTGTATATATGTGCCACATCTTCTTTATCCATTCATCTGATGATGGACACTTAGGTTGTTTCCAACTCCAGGCTATTGTAAATAGAGCTGCAATGAACATTTTGGTACATGGCTCTTTTTGAATTATGTTTTTCTCAGGGTATATGCCCAGTAGTGGGATTGCTGGGTCATATGGTAGTTCTATTTGTAGTTTTTTAAGGAACCTCCATACCGTTCTCCATAGTGGCTGTACCAATTCACATTCCCACCAGCAGTGCAAGAGTGTTCCCTTTTCTCCACACCCTCTCCAGCATTTATTGTTTCTAGATTTTTTGATGATGGCCATTCTGACTGGTGTGAGATGATATCTCATTGTAGTTTTGATTTGCATTTCTCTAATGATTAATGATGTTGAGCATTCTTTGATGTGTTTGTTGGCAGTCTGTATATCTTCTTTGGAGAAATGTCTATTTAGGTCTTCTGGCAGGTGGATTCTTAACCATGGTGCCACTAGGGAAGTCCCCTGTCATTTCTTTTATATTAAAATAACAGACTTATTTCTTTCCAACACCCCCGCCCCACTCACTTCACCCAGATTTTGCTTTCTTTTGCCCCTTTGGTCCCACTTCTTTAGTCCATTTCCGATGAAGTTGAGGAGGAGACAGCAGCCTGTGGCCTCACGTCTAGACCCCGGTTCTCTCCCCACCTACCCCACCGTCTGTTCAAATAGTTTAAAACATGCAGATGGTAAAACATAAATCTGCTCCCACCCCAGGCTCCCAGCACCCCCGCCCCCCTCCTCTGGGGCAATCACAGCCAACGTTCGCTGCATACTGCTGAGCTATCCCATCCCGGGGGCCCTCCGCTTCCTCGCATACGCGCACGGTCGAGCTGCTAGTCTCTCGTCCTCGGGGGCGGGGTCCATCCCTGCTCTGACGTCACGTGTTCCCTCCTCGCTCCCTCGATGCTTTAGTCCAGCGCATCCTGCAGGGCCCCATGCACCCGTCCCTTCCTAAGTTTCCAGAGGCGGTGCTCTCGGACCTGTGGGGCTGGGGGGACCTGCGGGGCTGAGGCACCCTGTCTAGTTAGGGCTTACATGCACCTCCGTTTCCCTCTGACGGAGTCCAAAGCCCCTCCGGCAGCGGCTCCCACCCTTGCTGGTCCTTACCACCCAGCACAGCCCCGAGAACTGACCTCATTTGATTCTCCCTCAGAGGGACGGCCGTGCCCACCTGTTTCCCTTTTCCACTGTGAGCGCTCTTAGGGTAGGGGCTCTGGCCTGCTTTGGAGGTTGCTCAGACCCCAGTGAGTAACCCTGACGGTCACCCCAACAGCAGAGGCCAGGCCTAAGTTGCGCGGATCTCTAAGTTTATTTATTTGAAGTTAAGGTGGAGCTGGAAGCTGTGGTTTTATGTTGCTTCTCTGTGTTGTGATTTTCCCAGGTTGCTTATGAAACTCCAACGTTTGCATCAGCAAATCCTGCATCAGACGTAGGCATTTCCAAATGTGTTGAAAGATACACCATGAGCAAATCTAAAGTAATTCAACTAACAGGATTTTAGGGGAAGAGCAGGCCTCGGCAGCCTTGTCTTAAGAGAACAGGCGCTGCGCACCTGCAGCCCACTGAGCGGAATCCATGGGTGAGACGGAGGTGGCTGCCCCATAACCAGGGCCATGTGGTGTGGGAACTTGCTGCAGATCACCCCCAAACATCCCTCGGGACCCCTTCAGTTGTCCTCTGAAAGTTCTGTCTCTTGGGACAATTTTCTTGATATCATGTATCTGTAGAGAGTCTTTTAGACCCTGGGAAACAATTGCTGGGAGGCTATACCTTACCCAAGTGATAAAGAGCCGGCACATTTCAAATAAATTAATGTGTCATCTGCACTTAAGGTAAGCCCTTTCCAGCCTCCTTTACCTCCTCAGTGATGCTGGAGGATTTGTAATCAGTCTCATATTAAGAAAGAGTTGTTTGGGACTTCCCTGGTGGCGCAGTGGTTAAGAATCTGCCTGCCAATGCAGGGGACATGAGTTCGAGCCCTGGTCCGGGAAGATCCCACATGCCATGGAGCACCTAAGCCTGTGTGCCACAACTACTGAAGCCTGCACGCCTAGAGCCCGTGCACCACAATGAAGAGTAGCCCCCTCTCACGGCAACTAGAGAAAGCCTGCGCACAGCAACAAAGACCCAACGCAGCCAAAATAAATTAATTTAAAAAAAAGAGTTGTTTTTCCATGCCACTTTATTTTCCAACTTTTAAAGACCAAAAAAAAAAAAAAAAAAAAAAACTCTGAAAAAAGTGATATGATATTTTTTGGCAGACAAGGCTCCACTGAGTTATAAATTCAAGTGTTGGGACTAAGGAAAAATTAAGGATGTAAATTAGGTGATCAGCGCAGGTAGAAAGTGCCTGGCAGATGAGATATGGGGAAAAGATGAAAGAAAATGAGAAATGTGTCTGGAAAGGCAGAGGTAATAAACACACCTATTATATACTCATCAGTGTGCTCACCAAGTGGATTAGAGAAACAAAGCACAGGACAACAAACATCACGAACAATTTCAAAGGACAAAAGGACAACGTCAACTAACCTGCACCCCCTAAGCCCACGGTCAGAGTTCAGTAAGGGTGTGCTCACCCTCTTCTAGAAGTGGGAAACAAACTTTTCCTAGATGTAGAATATCAGATGTTTCAGTATCCCTATGGTTTCACTCATCTTTTACTTTACTATAAAATTCACATGTAAGCATAAACTCATAGACACAAATAATAAACATCATAATATGAGTTGTTTTATTACAGCTTGAAAGGTCATTCTAGTTTTCCTTTAAAAGATCCAGTGGGGGGGAAAAAAAAGATCCAATGAATCTTTTTCTCACCTTCTGAGATGGACCACACGCTGTCTGTGGAGAGTGTTTCTCTCTAAGTAAATCCACTTCTTAACTATCACTTTGTCTCTCATTGAATTCTTTCTGTGATGAGACCTCAAGAACCTGAGCTTCATTAAGCCCTGAAACCAGGTAATGCATCCAAGAAAGGGTCATCCACTGAGTTTTTTTCCCTCATTCATCTCCCTTCATCCAAGCGGAGGAAAAGACAGCCGCCTGGCAAAGGTCTAGTCCAAGGTGCCTTTGAAATCTTCTGCTGAAGCACCTCTGTTTCCCCAGCATTCCTGTTAGAAGATAAGCCGTCTCCTGGCCAAGGAAGTTATAAAACCCAGGATAGGACGCTAGTGAGATTATTCTGCTGAAGCTCTGATCTGAAATCTCCTTCTCAACATATTCATCCAGGCAGCCACTACAAATTCATTAGAGTTGGCATGAAAGATGGAATCTATTTGATGTTCCTGTTACAATGTGCCTCATTGTGACGCGGTGGCAGGGACACTGAGCTTGAAGTCCAATGACCTGAGTTTAAATCTAGACTCTGCCATGACCTGGGGCAATTGTGAAACCTCTCTTTTCTTCAATTTGCTTCATCCGTAAATAAAGCAATTGGAGGAGACAAACGCTAAAACAACAACAACAACAACAACAAAGGAGCCAGTCTTGAGTTATTAAGGAAAGTAGTGTCTGGAGAGGGTTGGGGGGAAGAATCACTAAAGCTAATTTAGTCTCTTGTTTAGAAATGCAGATTGCAGGTAATTTGTGTCCAAATTGCAGACTGATATTTAAGGTGCCTCAAATCTACCTAAGGGAGGTCAAGTTTTGGGAGGCTGTGTGACCAAAGAGGACATGGATTCCGTCAATGAAGCCATTGGCCTTTGTCCTTTGATGAAATTGGACTTCTTCACACGCCATATGCTTATAACAAAGGTCTAATATTCTATATGGCCTGGCTCTCGTTGCTTTCAGAGGCCGGATTCAGCTGGAGTTAATGCTGCTGTTGAAAATATAACACCCCAAAGTTCGGTTATCTTGCTGTAATAACATGGTTGCTGTCCAGGCCCAGGTAGATCTCGGATGAACACTGATAGCCACCAGCTGATCATAAAAAAATGGGAAACCTTGCCTTCTAGATCACAGACCTGCACTTCCCTCCTTCTCTTTCCAGTGATCCCACCCTGTCTTCTTCTTTATTTTTTTTTATAATACGTTTATTGATTTATTTTTGGCTGCATTGGGTCTTCGTTGCTGTGCACAGGCTTCCTCTAGTTGCGGCGAGTGGGGGCTACCCTTCGTTGTGGTGTGCGGGCTTCTCATTGCAGTGGTTTCTCTTTTTGCGGAGCACGGGCTCTAGGCGCGCAGGCTTCAGTAGTTGTGGCACGTAGGCTCAGTAGTTGTGGCTCATGGGCTCTAGAGCACAGGCTCCGTAGTTGTGGCGCACAGGCTTAGTTGCTCTGCGGCATGTGGGATCTTCCCGGACCAGGGCTCGGACCTGTGTCCCCTGCGTTGGCAGCCGGATTCTTAACCACTGCGCCACCAGGGAAGTACCCCCCACCCATCTCCCCTCCCTTCTCCATTCTGTGGGATGAGGGAACTTATTTCTCCTCCAGAGTGAGCACACTTTAGGGAACACGGTAAATGCAGTTCAGCAAGGAGCTTGGCACAGATGTGGAACATGAAGCAAGCCTTTGGGACTGGTGCCCTCATACCACACACCCCGTTCTCACCCAGTGGTGGCTGTAGCCATGGGGACAGGTGAAAGCCCAACACCCATCAACAGGGAGGTGGTAGGTGACTTCAGAATTTAGAAGCTGGTGTGATTAGCCGTGTGCCTCAGGCTAGAGCAACCGTACAGTGATGAAAGGGGGCTTCGTTGCACTGCATTTTTCCTGGGGAACCTGTCTGGAGTCAGGAGTGTGATATATTACCTGCTCATTTACTTTAGACAAAATGGTCAGTGAGAAAGGGAGGATGCACCGCTCCAGGAATTATCTAAGTGAAATCAAATGCAACGGCGAGGAACACTTGGACTTGGTTGTTTCCAGAGCCTGTTCTTCCTTCTGTGGAATGAAGTCAGCCCACCCTGCTGTCTGGAACGTAATGAGGTTTGGGAGGGTGCTCTGCCCTTGACAGTGTGTTAGGAGAGAGTGTTTCTAGGCCAGCCCTTGGAAGGTGTGTCCTGGGTTTTACAAGCCTGGTTCCTTTCTCGGTAAGGAAAATCGATAAAGAAAAGCTGTTTGTCATGGGCTTGCCACATGTGCATTTGGACTGTCTGGGCTTCCAGCGCCTGGCTGGGGATGTGTTGTGATGGCCTCAGGCTCTTGGTCATTCGTGGCCCAGTCCACTCCTCTAGTGGTTTCAATGGGATACGCAGGACCAGAGAAACAGTGCTGAGAGCCTTGATTCTGTAGCCTGAGTCAGGCAGGCCTTCCTAATACAAGTAGAGATGGGAGGTCAGGAGCCAGGGTTTCATTAAAAATGTTAAAGAAAAAATAGTTTTATGGAAATAGAAAATTTTAGAAAAAACAAAAATGCAAAAAGTAGATTTTTTATAGTACTTTACTCTTCTGGTTTTGAAGTGTATGAATTAAGTGACACTCTCCCCTGCCCTCTGGCTGCCCCCTGGAGTAACCGCGGCTGACAGCTTGGCCGTCACACCGCACCGTCTTCTGTGTCCCTCTGACCACAAGCATGTGACGTACCTGGTTTTGTGGTATTTTTACTATACTGGATCACACCGTGCACATCTTTCGACAGCATCTCTTTTTGCTTAGCAGGATTTGACATGGATATTTTTTTTCAAATCAGTTCATATAAATCTACTTCGTTTTAAAAGTTGTTACATAGAACCGTAGCACATGAATATACTATAATTTGCTAAATCTTTCCAATTTTGTCGAATCTGTAGGTTAGTTTTGAGAGCACATTACAAATAACCAACATTTAGATCATGGAGATTGCCTGGTAAAATTTCTCAACGTAAGTGAGAATGTTGAAACCCCAAAAGGCTGAATGATTAACATAATTAATACAGAAATACGGATAGAATACTTATTTCTGGATTTTTCCTGTCAGCTCAAAGTTTAAGCATGAGGACAGAGGAAGTGGGAGAGAGACAAAGAAGGCTTCATTCATTCATTCGTTCATTCCTCACTCAGGTTCTCTTCCGGTTGCTACGGACTCGTCGGTAAGAAAACAGAGGTCACGGTGAGCCTTCAGGAAGCTCACGGTGTAGTGGGATGGCTGGGAAGAGACAGTGAACACGATGTAAAAAAATAAATTATGCTAGATTGGGAAGTGAGGAATCTATGGAGGAGGATTTAGGAGGAGACTGGGAGGGGAGCAGGGTGGAGCCGGGGGCCGTAATGCAGTTTTAAGTGAGAGGGTCAGTGGCAGAGGAGCCCTCGCTGACACGGTGGACTTTTATAAGAAAAATAGCTTTACTGAGGTGTGATTGACATACACTAAACCACACATACTTGGGCACTTTAAGTTTTGACGTATATAGTCTACACCCAGGAAGCCATTACCACAACCAGGATAGTGAACAAATCCACTCGCAAGTTTCAGCACACCCTGCTGTGATCCCTCCCTCCTGACCCACTTGCCCCCGCCCCCCAGCAATCATTAGCATGCTTCTTGTCACTATATTATATTGACATTAGTTGGGATTAATATATATATTTTATATTAGGGCTTCCCTGGTGGCGCAGTGGTTGAGAGTCCGCCTGCCGATGCAGGGGACGCGGGTTCGTGCCCCGGTCCGGGAGGATCCCACGTGCCACGGAGCGCCTGGGCCCGTGAGCCACGGCCGCTGGGCCTGCGCGTCCGGAGCCTGTGCTCCGCAACGGGAGAGGCCACAGCAGTGAGAGGCCCGCGTAGCGCAAAAAACAAACAAACAAACAAACAAACAAAAAATATTGTATATTAGTTGGGATTTTCTAGATTTTGATCTAAATGGAATCATATGGCATGTACTGTTTTTTGGGGTGTTGGCATGTTTTACTCAGCTTAATTATTTTGAGAGTCATCTATCTTGTTGAGTGTGTGGATGGTTCACTCCTTTCATTGCTGAGAACTAGTTCATTGTTTATCTGTTGACTATTTGATGGACGTGTGGCTCGTCTACAGCAGCGCTGCTAAACTCTCCTGAAGTTCTTATAGGCTTTTTTCGAGATTCCATAGGATTTCTACGTAGACAGTCATACTGTCTGTGAATAAAGAATGTTTTCCTTTTTCTTTTCCATCTACATGAATTTTACTTCTTTGCCTTGCCTTATTGCACAGGTTAGAAATTTTAGTACAAAGTTGAATAGAAGTGCTGACAGTGTAACAGGAAAGAGCCAGTCCTGAGTCCATCTTGGATCTGTTTCTTTTACTTTAACCTTTGCATCCCGCTGCTTTTGTTCACTAAAAGGATACTGTCCATACATAATAATGGCCTGCCTCCGGAACCCTGCCCCCGCTGCCTGAATGTTAAACCAAAGTGCCTTTGTACATCCTGACCCTGTCCACCTGTGGATGGCTGCAAGAAAGAAAAAATTAACACATCCCCTCCCCAAGGCTGGCCATTCCAGGGGATATTTGCAAAACTTATGGCCTTTTTACTTTACTTCCTCATCTCCTGGCATCCAAACCCCGATAAGATGGTTTTTCGGACACACTAGTCTGTCATCTTCTCGGTCTGCTGGCTGTCCGGATAAAGCCGTATTCCTTGCCTCAACACCTCGTCTCCCAATTTACTGGCCTGTTGTGCGGCGAGCAGAGCGAGCTTAGACTCGGTGACAACAGTGGACATTCTTGCCTTTTCTGATCTTAATGGGAAAGCGTACAGTTTTCTACCATTAAATATCACGTTTAAGGATTGTGTTAGCTGTAGGTTTTTTAAAAAGACTTAATTTTTTAAGAGCCATTTTAGGTTCATGGCAAAATTAAGAGGAAGATACAGAGATTTCCCAACCCCCCACCTCCCCCAGCCTCCCCCACTGTCCACATCTGTCTCCCACCAGATGGTGCTCTGGTTACAATTGATGAACCTACATTGACACATGACCATCACCCAAAGTCCATAGTTTACATTAGAGTTCACTCTCGCTGGTGTACATTCTATTGGTTTGGACAGATGTCTAATGACATGTATCCGCCATTAGTGTATCACAGTGTTTTCATTGCCCTAAGCTGCAGGTTTTTTATAAACGCTCTTCATCAGGTTAAGAAAGTTCCCTTCTACTTCTTATTTGACAAGACTTTTAATTAATAAGAGATTTTGGATTTTTTCAAATGTTTTTCTGCATCTAGTGACATAATCATATGGTTTTTCTATTTTAGTCTGTTAATGATTTATATTATATTGATTTTTTTTTTTTTTTTTTTTTTTTTTTAATGTTAAAGCAACCTGGCGTTCCTGGGGTAAAGCCCACTTGGTCATGATATATTATCCTTCTCATGTATCATTGGACTTGATTTGCTGAAATTTTGTTTCTAATTTTTGTATCTTTATCCATGAGGCATATCGATCTGTAGTTTTATCATAAAATCATTGTCTGGGTTTGATACTGGAGTCATGCTGGCCTCAGTGAATGAGTTGACAAGTATCCCTGACGTTGCAGTTTTCTGGAAAGGTTTGTGTTCGTTGGTATTACTTCTTTAAATGTTTAGCAGTCTTTGTGGGGAGGTTTTGAACTCCAATTCATTTTGTCAAGTAGATAGAGGGCTTGCCATATTATCTGTATTTTTCTTCAGAGAATTTTGGTAGCTTTGCTCCTCGACAAATTTGGCCACTTTATGTGAGTTATCAAATTCATCCTCAGTCTTGCTGGGGACGACATGGGATGAAAACATCGTGTTTTTCATGAACTGAGCACGTGCCTCGCCCATGTCCCCCTTCCGCTTTCCCTGAGTGTGAGAGTGGCGAGGTTAACAACTTTCACCAGGATGTGTCATTTTCCCAACCAACCCTCTGCTGTGTGTGTGCGGTGGGTCCTTTCCGAGGCCTCTCCACGGTGAACGTATAGGCCCAATTGTCCTTTTTGCCTTCATCCAGCATGAGCGGGGCCATTTCAACCTGCTGGCGGGGTCCAGGGCCGGGCCGGCTCCAGGGCCAGCTGTAAAGGGGTTTCTCAGCCCGCCTTTCCCTTTGCTGACAAATCCATCCTATCCAGCTCCTGCTATTCTCATGTCACCCAGGCTCCTCAAGTCAGGAGGAAAATATCTGAAAAAATAACTATAACCTTGGTGTGAGTTACTTAAAGTCTTTAGCCTCACAGGAGTGTTTTAAAAGAGAACCCCAGATGGAGGAGCCTGGAGAAAGGACAAGTAGGGCCGCATGGCACCGGGCGGGGATGGTGTCAGCGATGGGGCCTGGGGCGCGGCCTTACACAGCCACCTGCAGACTCATTTTAAAATTAGCAGTAGCAAAGCAAAGTAAAACCAGCTGCCAGAAGTTCATTTACGACATCAGGAGGTGAAGTGGAAATAAATGGTTTCCTATTAATAATTTTTGTTTCATCGAAGCCACAGGGCCACACCAGTCATACTGCTTCTGTTCCCGCAAACACGCATCTAAACCACGGCAAAGCCACGCTGCTGAGGTCCTTCCGTTACTGGGGTCCTCACTTTCCTCTTGGAACTGGATTCACCCCTTGCGA
>NW_006790234.1:637984-668309 GCF_000442215.2 Lipotes vexillifer | reverse complement strand
CTGGGGTCCTCCCTTTCCTCTTGGGACTGGATTCCCCCCTTGGGAACTGGGGGGGGGGGGTCTTTGGCGTGGGGGAAGGGAAGGGATGGAGGGAGGAGGGGAGGGGGTGGCCCTGGTGGGAGCCCCACTTAATCACACAGCCCCCAGGGTACAGTTGCAGCCCCTTTGGATTAAGTTGGGCTCCTTCAGGGCCTGAGTTTTGCCATCTTTAAAACAAGGCGCTGAAGGGGGGATGGCTGAATCTCCTTTGTCCCAACCTCCTCCTGTTTTGCGGATGGACTGCCCCCAGTGTGGAGCTGCTGAGCACCGTCCTGGCTAAAGCTGGAGCTTGAAGTGGTCTTGAACCTCTTCGAACCTCGATGAGAGACCGACAGGGTGGCAGGTGCTTCTTGGTGCAGATGCCCGTCTGGGCGCCTGCAGCCAGCGTGTCTGTGTGTCCTGATGTGAGCTGCCTGTCACCACAAGGAGTAGCAGGTTGTAACTGGTTATTAGGAGAGTCCAAGTTCTATTATAAAAATGTCTTGGATTGAAAAATGACACGCCTTAACTTATACCAGATGTAATGTGTTTTCTTAAAAGGAGATAAAATGTCAGAGTTGGTTTCCTGTCACTCCTTTTCTGCCCCAGCAAAGGCAAATGCTTACAAGTGACTTTAATTTCCCCTGGGAATCCGGGGTGGCCTGGTCCTGTCCTCCCACTGTCGCACCCCAGGGTGGGGTCTTGGCACTGGTTCCTCTAAGCTGGTGCCTTCTCCATCCCGTGAAACCTAAACTTGCCGATGCTTGTGATTGTCTGGGAAACCTGGAGGTTGACGCAGCCAGCCTGGGTCTCAGTGTGATGTGCCTCCTTTGTCTTGGAGAGGGGACCCCGACATCCCTCTCTTTGTCCCTTTCCTTGGTAGAGATGCCCCTCCAACCCTCAGGCCCATCAGGTCAAGAGGGGCTTGTGTGCAGGGGTCTCTGGGAATGTATGACTTTGGTAGACCCCAGTTCTACCTCGGACTGTGGAGGAAGGTTTCCTTCAAATTGTTTCTGGCGTGAGTAAGCAGGTGAAAGAAGCTAGGTGACAGAGTCCTTCGTCCTGTCCCCAAACGATAACGGAGCATTGCTCCCTCCCTTGTAAATGCGGCCACATGAGTTACACGTCGGGGTTGTTGTTGCAGATGGAAAACGCAGGTGTCTGTCCAGTCACTGCTGCCACCTTGGGGACTTCTGTTTTGGTCGCTTTAGGTTCTTTGAAGGGGTCCTGTGTAGTTTTGAGAACTAGAGGGACCTGGTGCAGTCTCCTCCCAGTGTCCTTGGCTTTTAATGGTGCTAATAATGCCTAATTCATATGTGAAGATTAAATACTCCCTGTAGACCATTCTGCAAATATAAGATAGAATTACTTAACTAGTGCAGAAATAGTGCAGAACTGGTCAGCGCAGCGTGAGAGCCAGGTGGAGAAGTTCGGTTTTATTGGTTTTTGGTTTCTGTTATTTTCCTCTCTGTTATCCTGAATGTCCCAGAAGCCCAGCTTCCTGGACTGTGTGCATTGGCTCCCGTGCAGTGAGTGACCAGTTAGCCCAGACAGAGATTCCTACTGTTTGTAGATTTGAGGTCTCTATCATAAAATTGTGAGCAGATGACCTTTTATCACAGCATAGACTTTCTGTCCAAGTGAGACATTATTTTGAAAATTGGCCTTGTGTCTGGAAAGGGCACGTGGAAGTTTGCCCCGTCTCCTCTTTTGCACGCCTGGGTCATGGCTTCCCAAATCCTGGAGGAGGTGGTGGGAGGGGTGTCTGCCCCCTTGGGCTAAAGGGCTTCATTTTAGAGTCTCCTCTGCATTTCCGAGGTTCCAGTTGTGGTACTGAGTGTCCCTGAAATTACTGTTACTTACAGATGGAAAATTCTGGGAAAAAGAGATCTCAACTATTGAAGGAGAAAGAAGAGCTAAGGAGGTGGCCCCTGCATGGTCTGGCCTGGAGCCCCTGCAGATTCTGGAAATACTCCTGCGAGTATTGATTCCACACATGGAATCGCTGGCTGGATAGGTGAGTCGTTGCTGCAGCGTGGGAACAGGCTCAGGGAGCCTGAAGCCCCAGATACTGCTGGAAGGTGGGAGCCTGTTGGGTTTCCAGCACAGCCTTGCTGGGTTCGGGGCACAGGTCAGCCCGCGCCCACCCAGGGTGTGATTGTGCTTTGTGTTTCTGAGGCGAGTGACTGGGAGGTATCACTTACCAGCCTCTGCGATCTTCCTGAGAGCATCCCCTCCCCCTCCCAAGGGAGCATCTACATTTTGGCCAAACATTAGGAATTTAATATTTAATGTTAAAAGATATTTAATGTTAGAAAGTCTAGGAACCTCTCGTGTGCCTCGTGGCAATTATGAGATCCCTGGGCCCCCCTTAAACAAAGAGCTTTGTTCTTCTAAAGCAATTACCAGAAGTAAAAAAGCAATAGTGCCAGTAAAACTTTTTAAAGGCACCTCTGCAGAAAGATGATTTGAGTTCAGGCTGTCTGTGGGTAGCTGGATGACTGGTCGTGGCCCTGGAAGAGCCTGTGGTCAGGAGTGTCCCTACAGCCATCGTTCCTTCCAAAGCCCGGCTATGGGCCACGTTCACGGCGGCTGGCAGGGTCACCTGGTGGGATGGAAGGCATTGCAGGAATGACAGCCTGTGAGAGTGAGGCTGCACCTGGACAGGGTCTGCCTGCCAGCCGGCCAGCATCTTCAGAAGCAAGTTGCAATTAGATTAGCCAAGTGATGGAATCGACTAAAAATGGCTTAGCCTCATGAAATCACTTTGCTTGTGAATTGCCCTTGGCTTATGATAAAGGACGCTCGGGTCTTGGCCTTCACACTGTCATCCGGTCCCGGTCCCCACGTTGCCTCTCCCGCTGCACCTGCACCAGGTGCCTCCAGGGAGCCATGCTCACTGGAAGCTCCACCCACCTCCCTCCCCGTGGGCCCTTCAGCCTGGCGCCTCCCTCGCTGCACCTGTGGAGTCACTGCACACCAGTGACTTTGCTGAGCTGTTCAAGGGACCGTGGGAGGAAGGGCGATGGGGAGGTCAACGGAGTGCGGTGGGTGCTTGTCTCCGGAGACCGTCTGACTCGCCTCCAAGAGGGACCTGCTTCCAGGACCTCTTTCCTCCTTCCCGCATCCTCACTGCTCAAGGCTCGCCCCTGCCTCCCTTCCCATCCTCCAGGATAACTGCAAATCATCCCTCTTTGAAGTTTCTTTTTCTCCCTTTTTCCTTTTTTCACCGTAAGACAGATTCTGACCTTCCCTGTGGACCGGGCTGGACTCACCCCTCTTCCAGGCATCCCTTTTGGATAAGACCAGGACGCCTCTCCTTCTCTCTTCATTTTTACTAACGTGATCAGATTTATGCACGTGTGTGATGGGAGTGGGGGAGCTGTTTTAATATCTATTAAAACTATACAAGTCCCCAGCAAATTTATTTTCATCTACTGAATACATGAATCATTTACCTAAAAAAATGAGATAACACCCCACTTATATTTCTGTATTTTTCTGTCTTCAGAAAAAACATCATATTTAAAGATCTTTCCATGTTAGGACATAGAGATTAACGTTCTCTTCAACTTTTGCGTATAATGCTATACTATGAATTTATTGCTGTATATAACCATTTCCCTACTGACGGAAATATTGAGGCTTAAGTGTCCATTTCTAGGAACAATATTTAAAAACACATCTAAAGTTAGATTTAAAAAGCACTTTCTGTAGAAAATAAAAATCTTGTTTTTTAGGAGCTCTGCCATTTAAAGGATGTTAGTCCCAGGGAGATATGAAGTCGCTTTGTTGGGTAAAAGAATTCAGTCTCATTTCCTGTGTGCTTTTATTGTTTCGACTGAACGAAAACTGTGTGTCCTGCTCTGTGCCAGGCCCAGGGGACACAGATGAATGAGTCCCGGCCCCAAGGGACACATACACCTGCACCACTGGTTGATCCAAGGCAAGAGAAACAAGGTCTGCCGTTTCTACAAAAGGGATTATTGGCCTTGGCTGGGGAACCAGGCGCAGGGGCAGGGCTGTGTCTCTCCCTGCCTGTCTGACAGGAGGCGGCAGGATTCGGTGCTAGTTTGATAACCTGAATACTCAGTCACTACCTTCTCTGAGAAGGAGATTGTGACACTTCCGGGTGTGTTTTATTGATAGAAAAGAGTGTTGTCTTACAACATGTAAACAGAACTGAATTTACTACAGATCAAAGGAGTGATGAATTTTGGTTTTCCAGTTCTCAGGTCTGCTGCACAGTAGAGAGATGTTTCCTATTCCGACAGCTTCCTGGTGTTTCTCTGTTTACACATGGACCCACTGAAGGCTTCAAAGAGCCTCATTCAAAGTGAATGTCTGATTTACAATATGAACAGCTCTGTTGTTCTATTGTCAGATCACTTGGCCATTAAAGAAAAGCTGCATAAACAAACCCTAGGAAAAAACCCATTGGTTTGCCTGGTGGCTTTTGTTTGCTTCTCAGAACGAACACCCATATTACGATGAGTTTATCACTCCTGGAGGGCCGCTCGAACCCGATGGAGATAGATTTCACTGCCCAGATTGTGGTAGACGGTGCTGGATTGGAATGCTGGAGTGTTCGCTTCAGTTCCCGAGGCCCATTTTCCAAACACAATAGGGTGAAAATCAGGTTGTACAGTTTGTTTTTCCAGAAGGCTTTGGGTATATATTACATAAAATAGAGTCTTTGGTTTCAGGTCTTCACACCTCTGAAGGTGGCTCAGTTACCTTGTAGTAACGTCAGCAGATTTCACAAACTGGCTGTTTGATGTGTGGGGCTTAAGGTCTTCCGGTTTGGGGGTGGAAAGAAAAAAAACAGATTGGAGACACAGCTTCTCCCTGAGGTGCTCCGACCCTCTCTAGGAACGCGGGAGACAGGGTGTAGTCTAGAGAGGTCAGGGTCAAATTCTTGAAGGGTGAATGAAGGTCACGGTGGCCCAGTCATGTCTGTGGGACACTGAAAGTTGGGATCAGCATCGTGAAAAATATTGTGACTCAGGAGAGCTGGTAGGACACAAATGTGAAGTCCTTTAAAGTTGATGTGGATGAAAGTAACACTCAGGAAGGTGCTAGGCTGGAACACTCGGCACCTTTGGAACATCAGGGAAAACCAATCACAAACAGGGACACCCTGAAGACATTGCTTCCTGGGGAGGCCAAGTGGACTTTGGAATTAGGTAAATCGGCTGCACTAATAGCGATTCTCCAAAGCACCTGCAGTGCTCGTCAAAGCATTGATCCCTGGGTTCTCACCCAGACCTAGTGAATCAGGATTGCAGGACGAAGGTCCTGGATAACTTAATGTTCAGCAGGCTGTCCAGGTGATTTTTAAACATGGTTAAATCTTTCAAAAACTTACCATGCACCAGATCCTGTGAGAAGTGCTTTATGTCACGTGGGAGGTGACACAGCTCAGCGAGCTCTGTATGATTATCTCATCTTGTAGCCTGGAAGCCGAGGCTTAGACATGCCCCACCCCCTGCCCCCCACCCCCAGTGAGGGGTGGAGCAGGGGTGCCCTGTGCTGTCTGACTTTAGAATCCGTGCTCCTCAGCATCACTCAGCCTTTTGTGTCCTTTGTACCTTTAGAAGCACTTAACTAACTCCCTGAGTGTCAATTTCCTCATCTGTAAAAGGGGGATAAGCACATCTAAAGTGTGAGATCTATGCTGTTCAGTCCTGATAACGAAGAGAAGCTTAGCTGCTCCACTTTCCTAGGCTATGAAGAACGTCTGTGTTCCTGCAATATTCCAAATTTGTTGTTTGCATTTACAGACAAACTTCAAATACTGGAATGATTGTGATAATATTATTTTATATTTTTATATAGCATGCTTTCTTTTTCCTAGCTTCATAGGGGTATAATTGACAAATAAAATTGTATACATTTGAGGTGTCCAATGTGCTGATTTGACACACATGTATATTGTGGAATGATTACCACGATGAAGATAGTCAACCCACCCATCACCTCACATAGTTACCATGTTCTTTTTTTGGCAGTGAGAACATTTAAGATCTACTCTCTTGGCAAATTTCGAGTATACAGTACGGGATTTTTATCTAAAGTCACCATATGCTGATCAATCACTGATCTATTCACCATTAGACCCCAGAAATTATTCATCTTATAGCCGAAAGTTTGCACCCTTTGACCAGCATCTCTCCATTTCCCCGACCCCCAGCCCCTGGCAGCCACCACCCTACTCTCTGTTTCTATGGATTTGACTTTTTAAGATTCATAGAGTATTTGTTTTTTTCTGTCTGACCTATTTCACTTAGCATAATGCCCTCAAGTTTCACCCACGTTCTTGCAAATGGCAAGACTTCCTGTTCACTGCAGCGTTATTCACAACAGCCAAGACATGGAAACTACTTAAGTGTCCGTGGATAGAGGAATGTATAAAGGACATGGGGGTCTATCCACACAATGGAATATTATTCAGCCATGAAAAATAAGGCAATGCTGCCATTTGTAGCAGCACAGATGAACCTTGAGGGCATATGTCAGGGAGTAAGTCAAACAGAGTAAAGCAAATACAGTAGGCCTGCTTTCTGAGACGGCGCCCATGCTGAGTGATTTCACTGTGTCTGAAAGATCTGGATCCCTTCCAATCTGAAATTTTCTTTTTTCTTAAAATTTTTTCCCCTCTTCTTAAAGTTTTTACCCTGATAGAGATGGAATGTGCTCTTCCTGAGGTCAAGTATTTAGAGGCCACCCAGTTGAAACACAAGTGTCTGTATAACCATCAATAATGGAACCATCTCTTTGTAGTGAAGCACTCTGACTGGTGATGCCAAATATCTTGGCTCTCTGTGCACCGATGCTGAAAAGAAATACAGAGATGGAGTTTTGGAGGAAAGAGAAAAATGGCTTTAATCTTTGCCTGGCAAAGGAGAAAACACAGCAGGCTAGCGCCTCAAGAACTGTGCTCCCCTTCCCTGGGGAATAGGGAAAGGTGATATAGCCCAGGGCTCGTGGTCTGGGGTAGGTGATCAGGCTCAAAGTAATTAAGGTCTTGCGTTTCTTTTCTTCTGCAAATTCATGGCCAAAGCTTGCGTCAGTTGGCTCAGCAACCGGGTCTGGTGTCCCTGAAGTTATTGGCCATGACCTTCCTTCTGAAATGAAGAGCGCTACAAGGGAGTGCAGGGGGAGAAGAAATGCCAGGTGCAAAGGGTAATTCATATGGAGTCAGAGAGTAATCAGCTTTGTGGACAAGTCCAGCTACAAGTGTTTGTTAGTAGTAACAGCTAAAGAATAACCAGGATGGCTTAGCTCTTTCAGGCCTGTTTATGCTGTTTCCCCAACCTGTTCATTGTTTCCTTATTTTCCTTGTTTATCAGAAAAGTCTCATTTCTATTTTTGCTGCGACCCTAGTGTGACGCCACCCAACCCCTGTCCCCCCGCCCCCTGAATGTACATGTTGCTCACAGATCCTTCTTTGCTATCCCGGCAAAGATAACTCTCCAGGAGTCAGGTGTCCTAACTTCTCCCTGTGCAGAGGATAAAGAGGATAACTTGTTTTTAAAATTAAAAAATTTTTTAAGGTGGCTAAGTATCTTTTTAAATTTAAGAGCAGGAACTTAATTCCAAAATACACTTACAAATTTATAGCCTGTTGCTGAGGCTGAATATGACAATGTGAACTTTTATCATTTTATTACTTACTTGGCTAAAGGATTTGAATCCGTGTCAAGACTGTTCTTTCCAGCACTGCAGGGTGACTCATGTGAGCTTGCAGATGGGGAGCCCCGGGGCACAGCCATGACCTATATCACTGATCTATTCTCCTGAAGTCTCAGGATTAGGTGAGTTGATGAAACCCACAAACTGACTTGTGTCAGGGGTTTCAGTCACTTCCCCAGAAAAATGTTTCTAGCTTGACCAGTCAGTAGGCAGAATCCGGGGCTCCTCTTGTGTGTGGAGGGCAAGTTGTCTCTGCTGGAGGAGCTGGAAATAGTTGGTGACATTGGTGATGCTGGGCTCCTTGAAGGGGGCAAAATCTGCTGGGCTGGTAACTCAAGGACCAACTCTCCACTCCTGAGTGATCCAGTTCACGTCACGGAAGTCTGCAGGAAAAGGGGGAAAACACTCACTGATACTCATTCAACAAATGTTCATGAAGCACCTACTAAGTGCCAGGCCCTGGGCTGGGGCACTGTGGATTCGGTACAGGACACAGTACAACCAGGTATGGTTCTCGCTCCCCAGGAGCTCAGAGTCTAGGGACCTAGAACCAAATAACCACAGACACAAGTGGAAAAGGACAATGGTGGCAGGGGCTGCAGAGGGAGGGCAGGAGGGGCCGTGAAGCCACAGTGAGTGGCCCTGACCTGGACATGGCTTCAGGAAGGACTTTCCTGGGAGTCATTTTTGGCCGAGACCTGACGGAGAAATAGGATTTAACTTGTCGGAGGATGAGGGATGCCTTCCAGGTGGAGGGTGGTGCCCTGGGGCCCGTGCTAGTGGTGGGGGTGGGGAGAACTGATAACACGTGATCCTGAGGTCTCAGCGAATGATGCTGATGGCCAAGGTAGGGGCAGATCATGAAGAGCCTGTGGGCTTTGGAAGGGGCCGAGGTGAGCTCCCAATGGGTTTTAGGCAGAGGGTGACATGATCAGATTTGCATTCAGTCAAGAACTTTATATCCACCAGGTAGAGAGCAGAGGCAGGGGACAAGCTAGGTCTGGGGCAACCGGTTGGGAGGTGGAGGCAGAGGCAGGCAGTGGCAGGGTCTCCAGGATGAGGGGGGTGAGGATGGAGATGGACGGAGACCCGGGAAGGAAAGTCCTCCTTGACTTGGAGATGGATCGTCATGGGGAGTGAGAGAGAAGGAAGGCTGATGGTAGATTGACTCCCAGGTTTCGATTCTCCAAATGGTTGGATGGTGGTTTTAGTCACTCATTTAGGCACCACTGGAAGAGAATGAGGTTTTGGGGGAAATATTATGAATTTTGATGTGTATAGTGTTGAATTTGGAGTGTATATTTCTGATATCCTAATGGAGACTCTGAAGGCAATTGACTGTCTAGATAAGGATCTCAGAAAAGCAATGGAGCTTGGATTTAGGGATTTGGGAGTCACTGTGTGGCCATGGGCATGAAGAGAGAGTGAGATGAGTGAACTGCAAGTGAACTTGGAGAAACTGCAGCGTTTAATGACTGGGTGGAGGAGGATGAGCCAGCAGTGAAGATGGAGAGGAAAATGTAGGAGGGAAACCAAGAGAATAGAGTTTTCCTGGAAACCAACAGAAGGTGTTGTTTCAAGAAGGAGGGGATCGTACTCAGCAGCGCCAAATACTCCAGATGGTCAAATGGGAGAGGATGGATCAGATTCCACTGGACTTAGCAACGCGGAGATTCCTGGTAAGCTCAGGAGGATGAACTTCGGAAACTGAAGGGAAATCCAAGTGCAGGGAAGCTTTTTACCCAATACAAAATATAACATTGTCTTTGGAGCGCCAAGCTGGAAGTTTAGACCACAAATAAAAACTGACCTCTGGCCTGGCTGAGTTCACAAAGAGGATGATTTTGGAAGGAAAGTTTTGTACCTTTCTGGACAAACAGCGGTGTAAGGAGAAAGGTAGACGTCCAAGTGCAGAGACAAATGTAATGGGAAGACCAGACCCTTTATCCTCGGTGGATCCGGCTTTAGCTGAACTGTAAGCAGTGGGTTCACTCGTCTGGCTGGGTCGCAGCTCTTGTGTGTCTGAGGCTGCAGGTGAGGAGGCAGTTCCTGGAGCCCTAAGTACCTGGGGACTGAAGGGCTTGATCAAGAGCTCCGTTCCCCTGCCGGCTCTACACCAAGTGGGGGGAGTTGACGCAACTTCTTTGGGTTTCCGTTTTTTCACTTGAAGATGAGGCTGCTCTAGGTCCCCCTGTAACCAAGTGGGACCCTGCAGGCCCTTCCCGGGACAGATCGCCCCCTCCGTAGTGTCCTCTTCCTGCCTCTTGTCTGTAGGAAACTTTAGCCTCCTAGGCCTTCCCCAAGTTCTGAAGAATAAATTTAATCAGAGGAGTGAGAAAACGCAGAAAGAAAGGAAGACAAAATAATAACATTTTAGCCATTAAACAAAGTCAAGGACCTTTAGTTCCTCCTCAACGGCTATATATAATATTCTGAGCCATGTCCTTTGAGCTGTTTTGCAGATACTAAACCCCACCAGGTGGGAGAAGCTATCTGCATGCTGCCCACAAACATGTAGACCCCCCCAGACCGGTTGGAACCAGAGGCTGGTGATGCTGACTCCCAATTACCTCGCCACCAACCAATCAGAAGACTGTCCATGAGCTGATCACATACCCCACAACCCCCCTTCCTCACGCTGTCTTTAAAAACCTTTCCCTGAAAGCCTTTGGGGAGTTCAGATCTTTTGAGCACTAGCTATCTGGACTTCTTACAGGCACTAGCTTGGTGCCTGTAATAAACACTGCCCTTTCCTTCACCACAACCTGGTGTCAGTAGGTTGGCTTTAATGATTGACAAGCAGACCCAAGTTTGGTTTGGTAACACTCCCACTCCACCCCAAGGCCATTTGTAGCTCTGAAGTTGTAATAATTAGCTTCATCACAGAGAACATCTAATTTTGTCTGCTCAGTTAAGCAAATCAGGAATCCGCTCTAATATCCTCATCACTGGATGAGCAAATTCTCTGTACACTTTTCTAAAATCATACAATTTTGTCTTCCCCTTGCCTTTTACTTCTCTGTGGGAATGAGCTGTCTCCATCCCTCTGTGGTGGGTGAGATCATATTTACTCTCGTGGGGGCTTCTCTGTGTGATTATGGTCTCTCTGTAACACCAAGGCCCAAGTTTTCAGGAATAAACACAGTAGGGATTGGATGATGATTCCCTGGTTTCATAAAACCTCTAAAGAACATTAGATAGTGTTCATGATAGAAGTAAAACTCATTTATCCTCTGTGCCAGTAGTTTTTAGGTCTCATAAGAGATTCTGCTGGAGGGATCACTGGGTATTTCAAAGATGTTTGGAAACATTGCATTGATGGAGTTGTCTTCAGTGGGAGGTCATTAAATGTTTGTTTATGACTTTCGGTGGGTCTATCAAAACCACTTAGTCTTACCATTGTTGCATTTTGGACTCAATTAGGGAAAAAAACGTATTGGGGGGAACTAACTTTGCAGCAAAGGGAGAGATACTCTTTTTTTTTTTTTTTAAAGATAATATGTTTATTTATATCTTTTTTTAAATTTTAATTTTATTCGAGTATAGTTGATTTACCATGTGGTGTTAGTCTCAGGTATACAGCAAAGTGATTCAGTTATACATATACATATACTCATTGATTTTTAGATTCTTTTCTCATACAGGCTGTCCCAGAATATTGAGTAGAGTTCCCTGTGTTATGCAGTAGGTCCTTGTTGGTTATCCTTCTTATATATCAGACGCTCTTGAGTACTGGAAGCTTGCAGAATTCTGGAAGAATAGGAATCTTGAGACTTATGCTTCACTGGGAGCAATAATTAGAAAGGTCATTTTAGTCACTTAGTATTCTGTGGTGCCAGTGGAATAATTAAAAACATGATGATTTAAGCTGACTGTGGAGGTAATGGATGAAACATTAAATTTAGCTTGAATAGGGTAGTTGAGTTCTTTTCAGAAATCATATTGAAATCTTTGGATACTACGGGAGCAGTTAAAAGCCAATCCACGGGAATATGTCTAATGCATTTCTGGGTGATGCCGGTCCCCTTCCTGCATGTGCTGGTGCCTTTGAGGATCTGACAAAGCTGAGCATCTCCTCTCAAGACAAAGGCACGGGCCACCGAAAGCCAGGATGGCCGCCAGAGCTGATGGGGCAGGTCGGGCACCACCAGCAGCCACCAGGCGCTTGCAAGGTGTTTCAGCACAAGGATGGCCTGTTACTGATGCTCGAGTTGGGTAGCTACTAGCTGACACAATCTATCATGTTTTTCAATGTGAAACAGAGAGAAAGACTAGTAAAAACAAAAGTAAAGATAACAAGAGGCAGAAGAGAAAGACTTGGATGGAGAAAAGAGCCGAGATGGGAGTGATGGGGTCCGTGAATGGGGCGAGTGTCCACTCCGAAAGGTGCTCGGGACAACTTCCTGAGGCAGCATTCAGACCATGAGGGGCGGGGGCCATGTCCCCACCAGTCTGGCTGAGTAGCTTCTGAGATGTGTTCTGAGTCCCCTTCATCGTTACTGTAAACTTCTCACCAAGCCCTTAAGGCGTGCTCCTCAAAATTTCCAGTCGATGTACCCCCAGGAGTCTGGAGACCTAGGACATGACATGCTGTGGGTGGCAAGTGGGGGTCCTTCAGGTTCCTTGTTATCTCAAAATGGCCCCGCTTTTCGTATTTCAATCTGTAACATACTGACTTTAGTACCATAAGACTCGTCCAGAAAGCTGATCCAATAAAAAAATGTGCTGCCGTTTGTCCCCACATTTGGAGAATGGATCTAACCTCCTGGCACATCTCTGCTCTTTACAAACCAAATAGCCAAGGAACAAGATGACCTCACTTTTTCTCAGAAAGTTGCGATGGTCGGTAGCCGTCTATCAGGAGGTTGCAGGGGGGGTCTGTACGCCACGCTGCCGCGGTGGAGTTAACGTTCTAGTTAGTACCATCATCTCCCCTCTTTACTGCCCATTCAAGGTTTCCCTGCCATTAACCAGCACTTCAGCCGGTCTGGGTGGCTTGACTGGGGGTGGGGTAACGCAGGCCTTGGACCCTGAGGTCTGACCTCCTAGTTGCCTGGCTGTTCCAGGTATGCGGTTGTGGATGGTGCCGTTTATGGCCGTCACGAGCTTGGAAGCGCCTGGAGGGGCCGGTCGGGCCCCCCCGTTAGCACAGAAGGCAAAAGTGAAGGTGTGGGGAGATGCGTAACTGAACCTGACTCCATGACCCTCTGTCCAGTGGCTCACAAGTTGCTTTTTCATGTCATGTTTCATAGCTGCATTTCCAAGGAGCAGTAGAAATAGAACTCACATTTGAAACCCATCCCTTTTGGCTTCTCTACTGATGTGTCACAGCCTCTTTAGTCGGTACTTGACCTCATGATAGGCATCTCCATAGTATTTTCTGACTCACAGCACTTGGAGTATCCAGCTTACTTGGGTGAAACCTCTGCATGATCTTTCCAGCTGGACATTTGAAAGTGCAGGGAAATGATTATGTCTTAGACCAAAAAATCCACTCGATGTTATATCAGCTTGGAAAATGGAGAATACAGAATTATAAATTTCAGGACCAAAGATCTCAGTCATCATCTTAATGTATTTTATAGATTAAAAAGTAATTCCAGAGATTTGAAATGACCTGCTTTGCCATGATCATAAAAAGATGTGCTGACGTGTAAGTGCTTAACATATGTGAGATACTGTGCTGAGCATTTTATGCGCATGACTCTCAGTTTACAGATGAGAAACATCTCTAAGCAGTAGCAGAGCTGGGACTCAAAACCAAGGTTGTGTGACGGCAAAGCCCGCGTTGACAATGCTGCACACCTGTTCCCAGGGCCAGTGCGAGCAGGTAGCCCTGGAGGTGACGCATCGACAGGTGTGCACCCTGGATTCAGGAGGGACGAGCCTTGCCCGGCGGCATCTATGCTGAGCCCACTGAGATGTCAAACATCAAAATCCCTTAAAACTCTTGTGAACTAAATCTAAGAATAAGAACTGGATTTCAGCATACAGCCCCTAGAGTCGCAGCCCTCCAATTTTTATTTTTTTTTATTGGAGTAAAATTGCTTTACAATGTTGTGTTAGTTTCTGCTGTACAGTGAAGTGAATCAGCTATAGGTATACTTGTATCCCCTCCCTCGTGGACCTCCCTCCCCCATCCCACCCAGCTAGGTCTTCACAGAGCACCGAGCTGAGCTCCCTGGGCTATACAGCAGGTTCCCACTAGCTAGCTATTTCACGTATGGTAGTGTATTTATGTCAAACCTAATCTCCCAATTAGTCCCAGAAGCGTTTAGAAAGATTACTAGCCAGGAACTCGACGATTTAAACTATATGTTGGCTTAGTTAAAATAGTTAGATCACAGCCAGGTATTGAGATATTGTTTCTCTGTTGAAGAATCTTCCAAAAGGATACCGTCTTTGTCAAGTAGCTTGGTAGGTAGCTGACAGTAAAATATCTGATACCTGGGTTTATTCATTGGATAAAATTGATTGTATTCCCTTTAGATAAGCAGAGTTCTTGTGGGATGATGAGCAGGGATGGAAATGTCCATTAACATAATGATCATTTACTCATTTATCAAGAATTTATTGAGGTCCTACTATTTGCCAGACTTGCTGTTTGTTGCTGTGGACACAAATAGCACAGAGCAGTGTTTTCCTATGCTGTACGTTGCAGATTGTTTTAAAATGTTATTGAGGAAGTGTTTCCACAGTGCCTCTGTAGAAGTGTTTCTAGAAATTTCCCATTCTCTGCTGTAATTCTTTAATACCACTGAGAGCTTGAAACAATTACATCAAAGGCCTGGGATGCGATCCTGCAATTATAGAGTGTTAGATTCGGAAGTACATCGTAGACACTTCCTTTAGCCTACAAAAAGGGAAACAGGCCAGGGAAAAAAGTGAGCTGGAAGAGGGCACAGAGCTGGTTAGGGATGTGGGCAGGAGTGGAAACCAAGTCTTCTGATTCCCATCTCGTCCTTATCTTACTGCACTACTGGAAAAAGTCATGTCACGGATTAAATAAGCTTACTTAATCCTTTCCAGGTGTATGATAAATTACTATTTCCTACAAAGCTCATGATCCTTCACATAATTCTAAAGGGTTGAACATCCATTGTCAAGAAATTCATTATAAATAAACGAAATATCTCATTAAGATACCAAATTAAGCTCGATATGTAGCTTAATCTCATATCTGCTTTTGTTAACGGAAGTGGGGTCTGGCTGCTCGCTGCTTCAAAGTGGCCTCTCGCTGGGCTCGGCCCCGCCTGCAGCCCTGACGTGGGTGCAGCCGAGGGCACAGGGCAGTGGGTGATTTGGAATTGGGCAGAATCGAGTTTGAGTTCCTGAGGTTACGTTACCCTGAGTGAGTCACTTCACTTTTCTGAGCGTTAGATTTCTCTGCACGAAATGGCTACAATAATAGGTAACCTCAAAGTGTCACTGTCAAAGTCGGGCCACAGGAATCACTTCACGGTGCCCTGCTGGTACGTAGTCCACAGGAGGCACCCAGAAATGTCCCTTCTCTTTCTCCAGGGCCCCTCGGACAGTTTTTCTTTTCTAGGTCCAGTCACTCTACGATCGTACATGATGCTCAGTAACCTCAGCTCCGCTCTGATCCTGCCTTTGGCCAAAATTAGGTATCAGACATTCACTGCCAGAAAAGTCAGGAAGAAAAATACAACAGAGGGTCCAAGAGGCAAAGCACTGCTTGGCCTGATATTTCCACGGTGAAAACCAAACACATCCTCTTCCTCCCGAAGTTGCCCTTTGGTCCTTACTTCTTTCACGACACTGTCATGTCTGTGTCATCGGAGTCTGGTCCCATCTTTGGGCAAGTCCTCTAAGGTGGCCGCAGGCTGGAACCAGTGTCCCCGAGATGCCCCCGGGCTTCACCTAGGAAGAGGGGTGCAGGGACCGGGGGTGTGTGGAAGAACCGTGAACAGGATCGGATATGGTTCAGGGAATGGGTGCAGACGGGGGTTATGGCCCACGAGGTCATCCTGGGAAGGGTCCTTGGTCCCCGTGGGCTTCCCCAGTGCCCGGTGCGTGCCTGGCGTGTTGGCCGGGAAGACAGGCGTGCAAGCCTGCCACGCTGGTATAGTTTGGGAATGGCTCTTTTAGAAGCTCAAAAGAGATCATAAAAACCACAGAACAATTTGAATGAGAGGGAAAAACCAAATATTCCCGATGACCTCCATACCATTTCTGTCTGGTGGTGAACACGCCAGCAACTCTCTTCATTGTTTACTGAGTTTTGTGGCACAAATCTGAATAGGACTAAGGATGCGTGTCTGTGTGAAGGAGGGTCCCTTCTACTGGCTCCCTGTGCCCCTCTCCCCTCCCCAGTGCCCCTGCCTGGAGGTCGCCCTGGGCAGTTAGAGAGCCTCCCCTGGACCTGGGGTAACTTGTCCTGTCCTATAAGCGACTCTGCCACATGGGCACGAAGGCCTCCAGACTGAAGATGCTCCGTGGGGCAAGTCCTTCTCCCGAGGCCCCAAGGGGTCTGGATGCAGCCCGAAGCCACGTCCTTCCTCCCCTTGCTTCCCCTCCTTAAACGGCTTCCCACGTGTCCTGTCCTCACAGGCTTCCTATGAGAGCACTTCTGTAATGAAGGCACAGACATCCCATCTCAAATTCTGCTTCTAGAGAACTTGACCCTACACGCTGTGTAACCTGTTCCTTGAATCCCCCCCACCGACCCCCAAACCCTTCATCCCACAGGTCGAAAGGAATCCCCCCATCACGACACTTGGACAACGGCAAACACACTTACCCCCTCCCCGCCCCAGGAGGAAACCAACCAAACTCAAGCCCACCACTCATCTGAAGGTGATGTTCTCAGAGCCCCTTGCCTCCAGGGGATGGCCCTTCCTCTATTTGTCTTGATCAACGTTCCACGTTTCCAGAAGCAGGAGAGGTGTGCCAGCCACCAAGACAATGTCATTTGTTGGGCATGAGACTAGAGGCTTGTGTAAGGATGATAAGTAAACGAAGGGACCAAAGCTCTAGGAAACATTAATTTGTTGAGTAATTTATTTGGTAAGAAGGTAAATTTCTTGGTCAGCCAAACGACTGCCACGGATTCTGTCCTCGGGGAGAATTTTACTTGCTCTGATCCTCCCAGAACGTCGGGAAGGACTTCTCTGTAGGGGTGGGGGGAGGACTTAGTCCATTTCAACTGTTATAGCATCTTCACTTGTGTGTGAAGATTCAGGTGGGTGTGAGTCTGAAAAACGTTTCTTGCTGTACCATTCCTGTGAAACCTTAGTCAGTTGGTCTGCCGGTTTCATTTGTGAGAACTCTGTTTGCTAAAGACTAATGTCAGGACTATTGCTGAGACGTGCTTTGTGAATCTCCTGGCCAGTTACACTCCCAGGGTGATGTCATTCCTGTGGGGCCTCTGACTTTTAGTGAAAGTTCTGGGGCTTTGCCTCTTTTCAGGCTTTTTCTTAATGACATCAGAGCATGAGTGGGGTGGGATGGATTGACGTTTTGGCATGGCTTACAGGAGCATTGAGTCTCAAATCTGCCTTGGAGTGTTGCCAAAATGTTTCATGACAGCCAAGTGAGTATCACAAAGGGAGGCATCGTACCTGTTGCTGGTGATGGGCAAGGTGCACGGTGAAGGGGGAGGTGCGTGGTGATGGGGGAGGTGCGTGGTGATGGGGGAGGTGCATGGTGAAGGGTTTGGAACATTTCTGGCTCCTCTGCTCTATCTCCATTCCAACTGCTAGTAACCTTCCGTTTCTCAATCAGTGCATCACACACACACACACACACACACACACACACACACACACACACACAGGAATCTGGCCAACCTAAGAATGATCTGGATTCCTGCAGTCTCCTTGGCACCCTCTTTTCTCTCTGCCTTTGGTTTCCACGGAGCAGCTCTAGACTGGAGTTTACACTTCCTCTTGCCTCTACTGAAGGCCGTAAGAAATTGTGACTACAACCTGCTATTCTAGCATTAAAAAATGAATTCCTGGGCTTCCCTGGTGGCGCAGTGGTTAAGAATCTGCCTGCCAATGCAGGGGACACGGGTTCAAGCCCTGGTCCGGGAAATCCCACGTGTCGCAGAGCAACTAAGCCTGTGCGCCACAACTACTGAGCCTGCGCTCTAGAACCCGTGAGCCACAACTATTGAGCCTGCGTGTCACAACTACTGAAGCCCGCTTGCCTAGAGCCCAAGAAGAGAAGCCACTGCAATGAGAGGCCCGCGCACCTGCAATGAAGAGTAGCTCCCGATCGCCTCAAGTAGAGAAAGCCCATGCACAGCAACAAAGACCCAACGCAGCCCAAAATAAATAAATTAATTTAAAAAATAAAAAAATGAATCCCTCTAAAGCCTCACTGTCTGATGAAGTAGGGGGTCTGGATCCTAAGAAACAACGCATATGACAACATTGAACCCATATCACCAGCTCCATGCCAAGGCAACAGACCTCCGACTGTGCCCAATCCACTGTGACTCAGCCAGTTCATTTCCTCTGCAACTCCATTCCTAATACGTGTTTTCTTATAAATTTCAATGGTTTGTCAGCAAGTGATAGAAATCCTTGAAACCTAGGACAGGCTAAAACAGGATACAGTAGACTCTCCTGGAACTCCAAGGTAGGAGTAAAGTCAGGTTTCTGTTCCACATCCTATTGCTGGCAAGCCACAACCATTTTATATGCTCATGGATTCCTTGGGTGAGGAATCCACACAGGACACAGCAGGGGTGGCTTGTCTCTGCTCCACAATGCCTGAGGCGTCAGCCGGAAGATTCATGGCCTGGGAACCGTTGGCCTCTGGAGCCTGGAGTCCTGGCGGTGTTGTCACTCCCGCGTCTCATGGCGGAGGCTGGTTGTCATCGCAGCCTCGAGTGGGGCTGTGGCTGGAGCCTCTCATGGTGGCCTCCGGGCAGTCCGACTGCATATGCACTGGCTCAGGACTCCCAAGCAGAGTGTCCCAGCTCGGAAGGCAGAAGCTGTGCTGCCTCAGTATCCCAGGCCACGACTTCTGCTGCATTCTGTTGGTTCCAGAATATCCATTTCATGCTTCTCTGTTTTTGCATCCTGACTCTGCTTTTCAGTCTACAGGTGGGATGGGGAGAAGTGTGCGTTCTCCCATGGTCCTCGATATCATATCTTTAAGGTGGGGACAATGGTCCCTCATAATTTTCTTGATAATTAACAAGATGCTCTGTATAAAGAGACTAGCACAGACTAAAGCAGACTGCAGAGCTCCAAGAGCAAACTGCCAGGAAGGACAATCTGATTTTCCAAACTTGGATCTTGTGTTGTCCCTGGTTCAGGCTCGGCCAGGGTCATGGGCCTGAACAAGAGCTCAAAGGCTGTCCTGTGAACCAGGCAGACACTCTGAAGGGGCCTGATATACTTATTGCACCATTTTACCTCCCCCAATTTATTTTAAAAATAAAATTGGATTGTCAGACTCAGAATTTCTCTTCACCCACTAAAAGTGTGTACCCTCCTAGAATTCCCCAAGGGCCCTGTGCAATTAGCAAAGCCTATGTAAATAGTTAATGAAACTCATCAGACTTAGGATAGAGATGGCAATGCTGCCTTAGCAAAGCACTTAGTGGGCATCAATTTATTTTTGTTTCTCACACCCTCTTTGTTTGAGCCTAGGATGAATCTTGAGGTTGGCAAACCTGCCTCCATTTTCTTTGTGTGAAAGCTTTCAATGTCCATTCAAATATGACGAGTGCATGGGTGCACATACCCCACGCACACACACACACACACACACACACACACACACACACACACACCATGGGTTCAGTGTCTAGGATCTTCAGACACCACGCTTTCCCAACAGTCACAAAGACTCTCTCTGGGCAATTCTTATCACCTTCTGGATGCAGTCAAATTCCAAATTCTTATTCCAGCCTAGTTCCAAGTGGGCTGTAAAGACAACACTAATATCAGAGACGTTTTCGTTGTTCATAATCATGATAGAATACGGACCCTTTGGGGCAAGATTTCTGCTTGTTTCCTTTATTGCTGTAACGCCAGCATCCAGAGCAGCACCCAGCGTGTGGACCCTCCGTGAGAATCCACTCAACGTGGGACATGCAGATGGTTTAATGTGTCCAAGGAGTAGTGGCGCTTCTATGCTCAGTGCTTAAAAACTTTAAAGAACACTGAAGCTGATTGCTATTCATAAACTTTAAGGCAGAGATCTCGCTGGATCTATGTCCGCATCAGTCTCCCTTCAATCGTAGTTAGGGAGCTACATTCAACCCCCCTTCCCCCCCACCGCCCCGCCTTTGCGCACACCATGCCCACTTTCCCATTCACATTCTCAGGCACTACCTGTTCAAATTCAGCCAGAGGAAGTAGGATTCCGGGTTTGGCTGTTCGTGCGATTGTGAACCAGTGACACACCTGGGTTCTCACTTGCACGACAGGGTCGTCTGGGGTTTTGCCTGGACTGTGAGATGGGATAGTTTCTGAAATCAGGGATGCCTGGCATTCATTCCCCGTTCGGTCCCTTTGACTTTTTTTTTCCTCCAGGGAAATAGGAGTTAGAAGCAGAAACTAATATGCTTTCATAAGACTTTGTAAGGCTTCCAATACACAAAATATTGGGTTCAGGTTTAGGTGACAAAATTCTGTACAGAACTGGGGAGAATTCTGTTCATTTCTGCCCAGACCCAGAACTGACTTGGCCGCCCCAACAGCCTCTCCGGGAGTCAGATCCCTGCTTTCGTGGCTGGATTGCTGAAGTGCTGACATGGCATCACTGAGCTCCAGAGCTGCCTCAGCCACGGTTTCTGAGACACGGATTGACACACCCATGGCTCTCTCAGGACTGTGGTTGTTTGACTTTTTAGGTATTCACTTAGATTATAAAAATAAAAAGCCAGAAAGAGATTTTCAGAGTAGCTGATATTATTAAAAAAATTTCAAAGAAGAATGCTACTGCTCTTGTTTCATGCTAACACTTATTGTATTATTTTTCATATACATTGTCAAGTTGATTTTTTGTCATTACTTGTATCTTTAGAGCAGCAATTTTCAAGAATTTTCCATAAATCACCAGTCATGTATGATGCTCCCTCAAAAATAATTCTGCCATTGAATAAGCTTTTGGGGTGCACATATCATGGGGAGATTCACGTGCATTAGCACATTAAATCCCAAAGAAATTGTTAGTAAGGAAATATTATTCTTTGTTAACCTACAACATCCAAAACTTATGTGACCAGATGGACTCCCCCAACCAAGTTTTGTTTTGTTTTTTTTCCTAAGAAACCATTACTCTCTGGGGGAACTGATAGACTCAGAACACTTTTAGGGAAATTCTGTCTTAGAGAAGTGGTTGTTTGTGTCCTTCAAAAGCGAGTCCTGAATCCCTGTTTTTGCGGTATAAGACTGTCCAAGGAGAGTTGCTCTTCCTACGGCCCCTGTTGCTGTTGCTGTGAATTTACTGGGTCCCTGTGGATCACGTGCGGGGCCAGGTCCTCACGTAGATTTTCTGGAATCCTTACACCATCCTGACCAGGAGAGTATGAAATATCTATTTTACCAATGAGGAAACTGAGGTTCGTGGAGGGGAAATCATTTTCACAAAGGCCGAATCAGCCCCAGTCTGTCTGCCTACACACACTTTGACTCGAATTGGTGCCCTTCAAGTGATGCTCTTTTCTGCAGCCCAGGGTCACCTTCAGACCAATCAATATGCAAAGTCCCCTCTCACTGTTGAAGAGAAATCACTTTTCCTTCTGTCTCTTACTGGAATTCCTCGTCCAGTACTGCTTGCATGTGTGGTAAGAAGTGGGCAGGAAGGTGCCTGCCCGGATGGATTATGCATCAGCTCCTAAAACAGTGGATCACAGACGGGGCACCAAAGGCCACGTGTTTAGTTGCTGATGTAGCACGAAAAAAGTGAATGATTCTGGACCAGGAAAGGAGAGGAGCAACACACGCTTCTTTCTGTGAACTCTCTGAGCAGAAGTCGGACAAAATTGCCCCTTTAGTTCTCTGGACAGTTTCCTTCCCACCTCTCCCCGCTCCAGCTCCAAACCCACCTTTCCAGCCAGCTGAGGGGGCCTGGACCTCATTGTAATCATCCCTGTTGGTGCCTTTGGGAAGGATACTTCTTTTAAGGCTGCACTAAGACCGAAGGTTGGACGGCTGGAAGCTATTATGACCTCACATCATTTCTAGGCGACAGCATACTGGGAAATCCAATTTAAGCAATTATACTGCACAAACCTAAGTGGGAAACACTCTATTTCATTGATTTTAAAACAATTTCCTATGTGTTTTAGGGAGAAAAGTTATTATGCTCTCTTTAGAACAACTGTACGTGATGCAGATCAACTTTCTTTTTAGCTGAAGAAAATTGGGCCCTGATTTCTCCACGGGCTTCCTCCATGGTCCTGTGACTCTGTGATTTTGGTGATAGTTTATGCTTGGTGAGGGGCACATGCAAGTATCAAGACTTCCCTCTCGAACATGTTACTAAGAGTTGCAATTGTAGTTCTTCCGTAGATCTCTGGGTAAGGCTCAAAGAGATGACATCCAACCAGCCAATCTATGGGATGGACATATCAAATGTGTTCTTCAAGGTCAACTTAAAGTAGTGTCACCTGTGTTAGTCCACTGACAAAGATGCTGAGGTTTAAAAAAATTACTGCCCGAAATGTATTCCAAAAATGCATCATAAGAGAAATTGGAAGTACTATCTCTAGTGCTTATGAAGTTACAAAGTGCCAAATAATAAAACAAATAACAGAAGTGAGAGGTAAACTAAAAATCACCTAAAAAAACAATACATTTTAATTTAAAATTGAACTTTTTTGGTTATTGCCTTTCATCTCCCATCATCAAATTGCCTAAATCCTGACAAAAGTGTATCACAAATTTAAACCTGGAAAGAAAAGCAAATCAAGAGGTAAAGCACCGCATTCGCGGAAGACTTCCAGGAGTCGGCGGCAATTCTCAACTTAGGTAATAAGAAGGAAAGCCAGTAAAGCTCTGAGCTTGTCTTTCATTTTGATTACCTTCTGAACCTGTTCTCGGAAGTCTTCATATTCCTGTCTACTCATAAGGTCACAGCAGTGGATGGTTTCCAGTGCATTTGTATTGGGGGTGGCGTGGACAACAGAGCTTCTCCAGATACTTTTTTTTAGAAGGCAGGACTCTTCTGGAGGCCGAGGCTGACCACAAAGCAGCCGTGTTGTTTTTCTAAAGAGCCTGGACTTTTTCCCTCTCCTCTCCTGGTCCAGGGTTATTGTTTTGGGAGGTGGGGATGCTGTGGGACTGTGGGCCTTGCAGTAATTCCATCCCATGATGTGAACAGACTCAAATGTGCTAACCCATTGAAGCCACCCAACTAGAAATCTTTAAAAAAAATAGGTATAGGAAAATTTCCTGGAAGCACTTTACCCTTTTTTCCACCCCTGAAACACAAATCTATATAACTCTTTTAGGCATTTGGTTAGAAACAAGAGAAGGCAGATAACAGATATTCGTCTTCAACTGGAAAGGATGTTTGCTTCCTATTTTGGTGGAGAGGAGCCACATAGAAATTGCTAATTTCCCAAGGAACTAGACTCATTTGCCTGTTTGGTCTCTATGTTTAGAAGACTGGCTGCCTCTTGAGTAGCTAAATAAGTTTACTGAACGTCCATTATCTAACAGAGATACGAAATAAAAGAAAAATTTTTTCCTTGTGATGAGAACTCTTAGGATTAGTTTCTTAACAACTTTCCTATACATCATACAGCAGTCTAATTCTATTAATCATGCTGTACATGACATCCCTAGTACTTGTTATCTTATAACTGGAAATCTGTACCTTTTGTCTACCTTCATCCAATTTTCCCTCCTCCAAGTCCCCGCCTCTGGTAACCACAAATATGATCTCTTTTTCTGTGAGTTTGTTTTTGAAGTAGAATTGGCCTTCCACACTGTGTTAGTTCCTGGTGCGCCACATAGTGATTCAATATTTCTGTACCTTTCAAAATGATCACCACAATGTCTAGTTAACATCTGTTGCCATACAAAGATGTATTTTTAACCTTCTTTTCAGGTAGCTGTGGGTATTCTTCTTTGATACTACACCAAAACTCAACAAGTGGTAGTTTCTCAAAGGCTAGTTGCAATGTATAACCTGAAAGCTTATCAGTAAACTTTTCATTCTTGATCACATTAAAATCCATTGGTCTCTCTTGTGCTCTGAATGGATCTTTAACCCTGGATGATTTTATAACGTTATGAGTGTGTTCACTGAGGTACACAGATCTTCCAAATGCTGACGCATTTTATTACATGATAACATAAAACCCCCACATTTGTTGATATGACTACTGATTTCATCTAAAAAGTCTCTGTATTTTGGGAAGGTGTCAAGTTCACTATGATAGGCACAGTTTTCCAATTTTCTAATTTTTTTCTTGAAAGCTCTATTTTTTTCCCCATTGGTAATGAATACTCAGTTGTTTCCTTGAAGTTACATGCTTACTTGGTTCATTTTCAAGATGATGTCTGCCAGTTGTCCATTTGAATAGTCACAGTTGATCTGTCAGTCCTTCTTTCAAGTACCATCAAAAATGGCATCCCAAGAAAACAGCAGATGGGTCAGCTCATGACTCAGGCAGTTGGGCAAGTCCTTTTCCTTGAGATCGCAGTCCTCTTCCGTGTAGAGGGGAAGTGCTTGATGAGAACTTCCCACTTGTCTCATAGAACAGTAAAAAGGTATGGACTCAAGTGTTGAGATTTAATAAAATTAAAAACTTTTTTACTCCTTTATCAAAAATATTCTTATGTGATGCTGGCTTTTTAAGAAAATGTTGAGTAGTTGGTGAACATAGGTGCCAGTCACACAGTTTGATGCTAGGAATTTCACCCCTGTTGCTGTTGTGCCATCACGGCACACAGCAACACAGTGAGGAAGGCAAATAATGTCTGGATGATATTACAAAACGTATCATAAAGATTAGACAAGTAAAATTATTAAAATATAAAAAAAAAATGCTGCAAAATATTCAAATAAAATAATAAAAATAGGAAGGGGCCCTGGGGAACCCCCAGGGACCTGTGGACCACACTTTCAGAACATCTGCTCCTAGGGTCGCTGAAGGGGTGAGTTAGTTATACACACAACGCCGTAGCACCGCGTGTATGGGGGTCCTCATCGCTAACTCTCCTGGTGCTGATGCAGCACCTGGAATGCCTCAAGCTCCCAGGTGTGTCTGGATCCTGTCTGAGGGATGTTGGCAGTTAGTTTACATTTCCCTGGGGAGACCACAGATTAAGAAATAACATTGAAAGGAAAGGGTATAATCAGTTAGATCACTTCATTCTAGTATTTATCATCACAATGGAAACCATCTTAGGAGGGTCTTATTGCCCACTGGGGTGTTGAGGTCTTATGGCTCACGGGTCCTGGCTCTGGCCATCGGTTTGTCCATTCATCTAAAGGGTGGCCAGGACCTGAGAAACCAGCCACACATACTTACAAAACCAATTTGTGGCAAAAAGGCAATTTGCACTTTGTGATAGGTACTGATTAAGTTTCCTTCTGGGAAGACCCAGAAGGGTCATGTTTCTACCAAGGGCACTGAATGTTTGCTTTCTTTGAGATGTATTTCAGAGGAGTGTGAATTATGTTGAACCATGTTATGTCCAGAACGGTAACGCCTTAAAAGGGGCCTTATTTTAAACATTCCTTTGGATTTGGATAGCTTAGACGAGGCATGGGGTTATGCATGTGCTTGCGCGTGCATGGGGTTTGCTAGGGGTTCTATTATTTCTTGATACATTTCGGGAAGAGATGAAAAGAATTGACTTGCTCTCCTTACCTTACGTTTTGTGAAGAGAGTCCACGCAGAGGGAAGAAGCCAGCCAGTCCTCCGTAATGTGCACTCAGCCTGTTCCTCTCCAGGATGTCAGCAGTTTCTCTTCTTTCCTGAGGGAGCACTTGCAAATAATTTGATGCAGAGATTTATGCTTTTAGAGTAGCATTCCTTTATCTTGCTAGTCATCTGTCTGATTTCAGATACACAAGCAATATTAGATCATTTCTTAAGGTAAAGGCTTTGGCCATTGCAGATTTGGGAAAACACTGAACTATTGCATAATCTTAAATGTGTGACACAAGATGTATCTTAGAAATAGAAATTAGCATAAGAATATAGTTTAATAAAAGGTTATTTTAGAATAACACACGTATGAATGGAAAATACAACTTAAATTTCCCCAGGGCCCCGTGGCAAGGGGCTATGGGCAGCCTCTAGTAGCTGAAAGCCAGCAGAAAACTTCAGTCCTATAACCGAAAGGAACCGAGTTCTTCCAACATTCACGTGAACTTGGAAGAAGACTCCAGGTCCACAAAGGAGTACAGCCTGACCGGCTCCTTGATGCAGCCTCTGAAACCTGTGGGGGATCAGCTTCTTCTTGCTGGGACACTAGGCCCATTGAAACCTTGGGATAATAAATGGGATAATACAGAGAGTTCCTGTACACCCCTCACCCTGTCTCATTTCCACCTACATTATTGTTTTCCATTACTGTGGTCTACTCATCAGAACTGAGAAATCAACATCCAGACCCTACTAATGCCTAAACTCCAGCTGTTACTCAGATCTCACCAGTTTCTGTGAAGCCCTTTCGCTATTCCAGGACCCGGTCAGGACCCCACGACCGCACATTTAGTTGTGATTCTTCCTTATTTTCCTGGGATATTGGGCAGTTCCTTCCTTGCTTTTCATGTCTTGACAGTTGTGAGGACTTCTGCTATTTTGTACAGTGTTCCTCAGTTTGGGTTTGTGTGATGTTTTTCTCATCATTAGACTTGGGTTATGGATTTATGGAAAGAATAATCAGAGAAGTTTTTGGAGTGATGGAAATATTCTATATTTTTATTGTAGTGATGGTTACATGGGTATATACACTGGTCAAAATTAACTATGGAACAAAATGAGAACATTATTTATTGTATGCAAATCACACCTCAATGAAGCTCTTGGAAAGAGATATTTCATATATGTGTATATACATATTTATGTACACACACACATCAATCATACAATCTGGGTTAAATAATATTCAGTTGGTCCTTAATTGCAAGATTGCCAGTACCTTTAAGATTCTAAATTCACAAACATTTCCTGTGAGTCTCCAGGCATTAGACGTCGTAAGTAGTGTTTCCAAACTTTTTGGAGTACGACGCCTTTTTTCCAGTACCTCACAGTATCTGAAACACAGAAGGGAGAATGTTGGTCTAAGTAAACTACATTTGAGTTTATCAGAAAAGTAACAAAAGCATGGAGAGTTGTTCAATTTTTCTACTATGGCCAAAGACTGGGAAAATGTTTTTGTCCATCAAAGTGGAAATATCTCTGGTTTACTGTATCTATGAACGTGAAAAAGTAATAACATTTTAGAGCTGGAGAACATTCTTCACTGAGTCTAATAACCTGTGTACATGTGCTGTCGCCGCTGTTACCTTAGAACTTATTTGGAAACAGGCAGGATGAAGGGAAGCACTCAGCCCTTCATGCAGCCCGGCATTGTGTGGTCCTAGCTCTGAAGAAGCTGGGGCTCCTGTACCCTTGCCTTTGCTGAGCACTTGGGCCCCAGATCTGGATGGGTTCGGACAGGGCTGAGGGTGCTCAGCCAGTTGCTGAGGGCCCAAGGGGATGGCCCTTCCCTCACAAGGAAGAAGGAAGAGGGGTGATGCTGAATTCCGGAGGAAGGCTTCCTACCCTCTGTCACGCGGTTATCTTTTGCTGTGTTTCCATTGCTGACCACCAAAAGCTACCTTTCTGCTACACAAGACCACCTGGGTCTGTGCACCCAGGCCACAGTTCCCTGTTTGCAGACTGAATTCATGGGTGAAACGGCTATCTGTTGATTTAGGTTTAGGAGAAAAAACGTCTTATCTTGAGTTGTGTTTTGATGCTTTGATACGACTCACAGGAGGGCTATGATTTATGACTTGTGTCACATGATTCATAGATCGTGTTTGCAATTATATTGATAAAAGAAATATCCCTTGCCTATGCAGTTCCATTATGCACTTAACTATTGAGACAGTATTGAATACTTTCAAGTTTTTCTCGTAGGCCTCAGACCCAAAGTCTGCATTAATAATGATTTGTAATGTTTGGAGAGTCTTGTTAATGCAGTTAAAAGTATTCAACCTATTATAATGGTGCTTGCTGCTTCCTGGCCAGTGCTGTGTCTTGACATGTGGCCAAACCTGGTCCAGGCAACCATGGTGTTGGTCAAGGTAACTGTGGTGATGGTCCAAGTAACCATGGTGGGTTGAGACAGATGCAGGGCCAGGGCCTGGAACCAAAGTTGCTGACTTGGATGGGGCAGGTTGGGAACTGAGACCCAGTCTTAGACGCAGAGCAAAAGTCTCATCTGGTGATCCAGATGTGGGATTTTAAAGGGATGGTGCATCAGGAGTTGGACCCTGATGTAAGGTTAAAGCATCTGGGGATTTGACCCAAAGGGAGGTGGAGCTTGTATGCTGCAGCTTGAAGGGAACAAGCAATGAGACCAGCTGGCATCCTGGCGGGAGGGAGGGAGGCTGGCCTTCCACCAGACAGGTCTCCCCAGGGGGCAGGAGGCGGGAGAGCCTCCCCTGGTCCTGGGCTTCCTGGGCCCAGAATGTGAGTGTTCACATTCTCAGAAGTAATTGGGCTGGAGGACTCGCAGGGACTGATGGTAGAAAACCAAAATACCCATTTATTCCTTTACACTAAGAACTCGAAGCAGTGTAGGTATTAGGTGTACCGTCCAGCTTATTTTCTCTTTGGAGATAATCTGTCGGGGGCCGAAAGATGATCAGAGGCTGCTTGTGGAGCTTGGGCTCTTAGCAAGGGGAGGTATCTGGTGTTAGTCCCACGCTCTCACTTCTGTCAACAGGCTATTCCGCCCCATGAACAGGTCCTGCTACCTGGCCTGGGGCATCTACTCCCTTGCCCATGGCAGGAGATGCAGCATCAGGATTTCCCCTCGCCTGCCTTTTCCTCTGCCTGCATCACCGATCATCCCCTTTTTCTTGGCCAGTATTTCTTGAGATTGGCTAGCATCTTTCTGGCCTAGTCAGGGACTACTGTCCTGAGAGCCATTCTGTCTCTTGATGGTGAATTGGCATAGCTCTGCTCTGATCCATTAAATGTTTGTTGCAAAGTTTTGCTCTCAGAGATTACCTGCTTTCTAGGTTCCTGGGGTGGGGAAGTTTAGGGAGAAAAGCCCCTCATTGTTGAACCTAAGCATTACTTACAGTGAGTAGAGAAAAAGAGTGATAAGGATTCCAGAAACAGCCATACTTCAAGACCTCAGCAGTAGGAAAGTGTGTGACAGAGGTGAAAAAACCATCCTATTTATGGGTAGGTCACTTTTAGCATGTAACTGGCTGAGGCACAACCCCTTCTATGACTGGGTTCCATACTGCAAACGTCAAAGAGCAAAAACATTCCTTCCTTCCAACAATTCAAGGCTCGATGGAGTCCATATACAGTTGCTAAAAATACAGTTGCCGGGTATTAATTCTTATTAGTAACAATTTGCATCTGTGTCTGAAACCTTCCCTGTTTATTTGATGTAGTTTGCTTTTTAAATCCATCCTCTGTCTTGGAGGCTTGTTTTTCGTCCAGATTGACTTTGAGATGGAAGGAGTAGATACATTCCTCTTTATCCGTCAACTTCACCTCGATTTGCTCCTTCAGAGATGTTTTTGTTGTTGTTTACGGTCTTTCGGTCTGTTCTTTCCTCCCAATGGACTGATGCTAGATGGATGCTTCATTTTCTATTTTACTGATGGCCCACTGAAACCTTTGCATCAATTAGAGGAACTGGCAAATCTAAAAGGTTCTTAAATATTTCAGAAAAATAAATGGCATGTAAATTTTCTACATAGTTAATTGTTGGGAATTCTACTTCTGGGAAGATGGGGTAGATGCAGTTTTCCCTATTCCTCTCAATAAGTACAACTAAAACCCCTGAACATTACATATAAAACAAATGTAAGAAGCCTCTGAAAAGTGAAGAAGACAGTGGACTAGGGATGGGGCTAGGGATGTGGGGACCTAATCAGGAAGATGGTGGTGGGTTCCTTGGGTTTTCCTTTTGCCTCATATATTCCAGACTTGGAGCTGAAAAAACCGGCAACCTGGAAACCCCACTGGCACAGACAACAAAAGCCCAACAGAAGTCTGTTGTCTCTGGTCAAAGCTTAGGAAGGGAGCAGGCTCATAAGATTGAAAACTTTTGGATAATAACAGCTCTACTGAAGCCAAACACCACAGAAAAAACTGTTCCCTTCTCCACCTGCCACCCTTGCCAACACAGGGTGAAAGGGGAGCCTAGACTCCAGCCCTCGTCAGGCTGCAGTGAGGAGTTCAGTCCCTGCACAGGGGTGGTGTCCAGGAGCCCCGATGGGCTCTGCAGTGCCTGTGGAGGCCATGTGGGGAAACTGTACTTCCTCCCTCCCTAGCATAGATGAGGCGGTGTCAGAGGAAGCCCAGTGGACACTGTCCATGAGTGATGAGGCAGGTGGGTTGAGGATCCTCTGTCCCCAGGGTTTCCACAGAGTCCGAGTGGAAACATGGACATCTACCTTCATCTGTAATGAAACAGGACACCGC
>NW_006790234.1:616025-637974 GCF_000442215.2 Lipotes vexillifer | reverse complement strand
CCTTTTGTTGAAGTGGTGTCAGAGGAAGCAAGCTAGGTTTAAATAAGATTCAGAGTTTCATAAAATAACACCCAAAATATCCAGGTTTTAAAAAAACTCACTCATCATACCAAGAACCAGGAAAATCTCAACTTGAATGAAAAAGTATAATCAATAGATGGTAATACAGAGATGACAGAAATGTTAGGGTTATCTGACAAAGATTTTAAAGCAGCCATCGTAAAAATGTTTCAATTACAAACGAGCAATTACAAATGTGCTTGAAACAAATAAAAAAGGAAGTCTCAGCAGAGAAGTAGATGATATAAAGAAGAACTAAATGGAAATTTTAGAACTAAAAAACCTATAATAACCAAAATTTAAAAACTCAGTTGATGGATTCAATAACAGAATAAATATGAAGATGTAGCAATCCTAAATGCGTTTCACAGAGCAACAGAGTTTCAAAACATGTACAACAAAAACTGATTGACCTGAAAGGAGAAATAGGAAAATCCACATTCTCAGCTGGAGGCTTCAGCACCCCTTTCCCAGCAACTGAAAAAATAACTAGACAGGAAACCACCAAGGCTATAGAATAACTCAAAGGTGCCATCAACCAGCAGGATCTGATTGACATTTATAGAGCACTCTACCCCCAAAACAGAAGAATACATATTCTTTACAAACATTCATGGAATATACACCAATAGAGATCATATCCTGTGCCATTAAACAAACCTCAACAATTTTAAAAGAGCTGAAATCATACAGTGTGTTTTCTGATCACAATGGAATCATCCTAGAAATCACTGAGAAAGCTAACAGAAAAATCTCCACTTAGAAACTAAAGAATGCACTTGAAAATAACCCATATATCAAAGAGAAAGTATCATGTGAAATAAAAAATACATTGCTTGCATGAAAATGAAAATACAACACATCAAATTTTGTGGGGAACAGCTAAAGCAGTGCTGAGAGGGAAATTTATAGCACTAAATGCTTACATTTGAAAAGAGCAAAAATCTCAAATTAATTTAAGCTCCTGACTCAAGAACCTGGAAAAAAAGAAGCAACAGAAACCCAAGGCAAACAGAAGGAAGAAAATGTTAAAGATAAGAGCAGAAATAAATAAAATTGGAATTAGGAAAACAATAGAGGAAATCAATAAAACAAAGAACTGGTTCTTTTAAAAGATCAATAAAACAGACAAACCTCTAGCAAGACTGCCAAAGGAAAAAAGAGAGAAGGCACAATTTTCCAATATCAGCAATGAAAAGGGAACTATTACTGCAGATCCTTCAGATATCAAAAGGATAATAAGGATAGATACTACAAAAAACTCTACACGCACCTTTGATAAATTAAATGGGCCACTTTTAAAACCAATTCTGAACTACCACAGTACTCACACAATATAAAAGTATAATTTGCATAGACCAATAAATATTAAGGAAATTTATTTTATATTAAACTCCCCCCCCCCAAAGTAATCTCGAGGTTCAGAGGGATTCATTGGATAATCCTACTAAATATTGAAAGAAGAATCAACACAACTTCTATAAATATTCCAGAAAATAGAAAAGGAAGAAACACTTCCCTATCCATTTTAGGAAGCTAGTACCATACTGGAACTAAAATCAGACAAAGACAGTAGGAAAAAAAAAAAAAGAAATCTACAGACCAATATTAATAATCTATTGAAAAATAGACTTCAACAATATAGGAAGAGAATTATACAGCATGGTCAAGTTTTTTTCCAGGGTTGCAAGGCTGGCTCTCTCTATAAAAATTAGTCAATGTAAAACACTGTATTAACAGGCTAAAGAAGAAAAATCATATGATCATACCAATTGATACAGAAAAAGTATTTGACAAACTTAAAATACCTGTTCATGATAAAAACTTTTAGAAAAATAAAAATATAGGAACTCCCTCAACTTGATTAAAAATCATCTACAGAATACCTACAGATAACATTATACTTAATACTAAAAACTGAACACTTTCCTCTGAGATCAGGAATGAGACAAGGATGTCTACTCCCACCACTGTTATTCAATACATTACTGGAAGTTCTAACCAGTGCAATAAGACCAGAAAAGGAAATAAAAGGCACACAGATTAGAAAGGAAGAAATAAAACTGTCTCCCTCTGCAGATGATATGATTGTTTTATGTAGAAAATCTTAACAAATCTACCCCAAGCTCCTAGAACTAATAAATGAGCTGAGCAAGGTTTCAGGATGCAAGGTAAATATACAAAAGTCGATTACATTTATATATACTAGTATTGAACATGAAGACACTGAAATTAAAAATACAGTACCATTTACAACTTTTCAAAAAATGGAAATACTTAGGTGTAAATTTAACAAACATGTGCAGGAGTTGTATGCTGAAAATCACAAATCACTGATACAAGAAATATAAAAAGAGATATAAAGAAATGGAGAGGCATACTACGTCCATGGATTGGAAGACCTAACATTGTGAAGCTGTCAGTTCTTCCCAAAATGATATACAGGTTTAATGCAATTCCTATTAAAATTACAGCAAGACTTTTAAAATAGATATAGATGAGATTATTCTAAAAGTTGTATAGAAATACAAAGGAACCAGAATAAGTAAAGTAATTTCTTAAAAGAATAATAAAACTGGAAAATTCAGTCTGCCCTATTTCGAGACTTATTATATAGCTTCAGTAATCAAGACAGTGTGGTATAGGTAGAGTAACTGGCATGTATGTATTGAAATGGAACAGAATTGAGAACCGAAAAACTGACCTGCATAAATATGCCCACTTAGTTTTGGCAAACATTCAAAAGCAATTCAATGGAGGAATGAAAGCATTTTGAACAAGTGGTGCTGGAGTAATTGGACATCCATAAGCCAAAAAATGAGCCTCAACTTAATCCTAACCCTCTCTATAAAAATTAGCTCAAAATTGATCATGGGCTTAAATGTAAAATTGTAAACTATAAAACGTCTAGAAAAAAATAGAAGGGCAGGCAAAGAATTCTTAGACTTAACTCTAAAAGTACAATCCATAAAAGAAAAAAGTCATAAACTAGATTTCATCAAAATTTAAAACTGTTACTCTGCAAAGATTCCTGTTAAGGGGCTGAAAATACAAGCCACAGACTGGGAGAAAATATTTGAAAACAACATCTGTCAAAGTACCAGTATCAAGAATGCATCAGAAGTCTCATAAAGAAATAATGCAACTAGAAAATATGCAAAGACATGAGCAGAATCTTACCAAAGAGAATATACAGATGGAAAATAAACACATGAAAAAGACGGTCAACATTTTTAGCTATTGGGGAAATGCAAGTTAATATCAAAATGAGATATCACTACACACTTACCAAAATGACTAACATAAAAACAGTGACAGTACCGTATGCTGGAGGATGTGGAGAAACTGGTAGTAATATAAAATCATACAGCTACACTGGAAAATAGTTTGGCATTAAAAAAAAAAAGACAACTAACCATGCAACTAACATGTAACCCAGCAGTTGCATTCCCGATCATTTATGCCAGAGAAATGAAAGCTTATGTTCACAAAAAAACTTGTACTGGAATGTTCATAGCAGCTTTATTCATAATAATGTCAAACTGTAAAAAGTCCAGTGAATGGTTAAACCACCAGGGCTCCATCCATGCTGTGGAATACTACTCAGCAATAAAAATTAATAACTTGTTTATGCACACAGTGCCTTGGATGAAACTCCAGAGAATTATGCTGAGTGGATAGTCAGTTTGAAAAGATTACATATTATCTAATTCCACTTATATAGCATTATTGAAATGGTAAAATTATAAAAATGGAGGACAAATTTAGACTGCCAAGAATTAAAGGTGGGGTGGGAGGGAGGCCCAGAGGGAAGTAGGCATGGCTATAAAGGGCAGCAAGAGAGATCATTTCGGTAATGGAAGTATTCTGTATCTTGACTGCATCATTGCCAGCATCTTGGCTGTGATAGTATAGTTTTGAAAGAAATTTTCATTGAGGGGAACTGGGTGAAGGATACATGCGACAGCTCTCTATTGTTTCTTAGAGCTACATGTGAATCTAGAATTACCTCAAAATAAACAGTTTAATTAAAAAAGTTAATTATTATAAATGAAGACTTTATTTTAACACAAATTTCATTATATGCTGGGAATGAATCCTTTGGAGTTATTTGTCTCCTATTCACCTTATTCCTAGTTGTGAATAAGGGTGAATTTCCATTTGAAAGATTTTGGGTTTCATTTTTATGCTTAATTAATTTATCCACTTTTCAAAGAGTTCTCTCTTCATAGTATTGATTATTGAGTAGAAAAGTTTTAATTAGTAAAAGAAAAATGATAAAACATAGTCAACAATGTATAAATTCAAAACTATGAGACTGAAAATTGATTACACTTAGAATTTTAGATTTTTCTTTCCCAAATGATATGGATTTCAGATCACAATATTTGTTACCTTTCTGCTTTGTTTTTAAAGATACTATGTACAGTTTTACTTTATGCACATACCATGTGGAGAAAAAATTCATCTGGCATCGTCAAAGAGCAGAGGAAGCATCGGGTGACAACGAGTTATAACAACGGGGGGAGCTGGCATAAACAAGAGAAATTTCACCAGAATTTGAGCCCTTGTTTATTTCCTAACTGAGCAAATAAATTATTCTCTCAGAGTCCATAAAGTTGGTAATATAATATCCATTTTATTGGGTTGGGAGGAATGCTTCATGTGAAAGGCTTCATAAATTGTGAAGTGCTCTGTAGATGAAGTGAAGGCTGTTTATCTGATTCAAGTGGACAAGATTAGTTAAAAAAAATCCTTCGTGCAAAAAGGGTGATGTAATATTTATCTAAATTTTAGAAGACAGAGAGAGGCATCCTTGGGCAAGTTAGTAAAACTTCATGAAATCATGTTGAAGTGTTTTGCTATTGGAATATTGGAGGGGGGCCAAGATGATGAAGGATCTTGTGTTGGAGGGGATTTAACTTGCCTCCAACCTGGCACTTAACCACATTATAGGTTACATTGTGTCATTCAGTTCACTTCTTTTTTTAAGTTGAAGCATAGCTGACTTACGATGTTGTGTTAATATCTGTTGTACAAGCCAAGTGATTCAGTTATAAATATATATAGTCTTTTTTTTAATATACTTTTCCATTAAGGTTTATCACAGGATATTGAATATAGTTCCCCATTCAGTTTACTTTTAAAAATGTAACTGGTATGATTGGACGTTTTCCTGAATGTTAAAAACTCACCTGTGGTTCTGCATTGCCTTTATCCATGTATTTTTTAAGGCGTTTAGTATGCTTATTGATTTTTATAAAATTTTTACATTCAGATCCTTTGTTTGCTACAAATTTTTTTTCTTTTGATTCATTGTTTTAACATTTTCAACTATTATTATTACGTGCTCAGGAATTTTTAGTCTTTATAGAGTGAAATTTTATTTCTCTGTGCTGATTTTTCCATATTTTTAAAATATTCCAATCATGAGATCAAATATATACTTTTTATTTTCAGTAATTTAAAATTAAACGATTGGTGATTTTATTATAAAATTAAATAAAAATTTTTAATGGTTTGCTTCTTTTTTAATTTAATTTTTAAAAATAAGTTTATTTATTTTCTTTATTTCTGGCTGTGTCTTCGTTGCTGCGAGTGGGCTTTCTCTATAGTTGGGGCGAGCGGGGGCCACTCTTCATTGCAGTGCACGGGCTTCTCATTGCAGTGGCTTCTCTTGTAGCGGAGCACTGGCTCTAGGCGTGCGGGCTTCAGTAGTTGTGGCACGTGGGCTCAGTAGTTGTGGCTCTTGGGCTCTAGAGCACAGGCTCAGTAATTGTGGCGCACGGGCTTAGTTGCTCTGTGTCATGTGGGATCTTCCTGGACCAGGGCTCGAACCCATGTCCCCTGCATTAGCAGGTGGATTCTTAACCACTGCGCCACCAGGGAAGCCCTAATTTAATTTTTTTACACAGTGCTTTACTCCATCTGTCATATATTTGAGTTTATGGTGTGAGGGGAATATCGGCATCATTTTAAGTTTCAAATGTTTGTTTTAGGAGTAATATCACCATAAATACTCTCAGTTCTTGATCAGTTGTTCACCTGGGGTCAACATAAATTTATAAATATTAGTTTCATTCAGTAGCTTTAACCATTGCCCCCACAAACCTCTTATCAATATACTTGACTGAAAAACAAATAAATTGACATACTTACTATACTCTTCTGCTGGTGCAGATGCAAATGTAATCTTTCTTTACAAGAAAGTCCCCCCGGGCAGAATTAGCAACAGGAAAGTTATCAGCAGGTGATGGGGGTTCTCTGGAGTGAGTATTTCACTCCACTAGGGAATTTGGTTATACCTGCTCCGATCATCATAAAACAGAAAGAAATGGAGACTAAATTAAGTGTTAGTGATCAACCCTGGACCCATCATCCCCGAGCCTGGGTTTTGAATCCTAGATGGAGTGATTTTGCTGATTCAGCCTACTTTATTATTGGGTTCCTCATGTGTGGGGAAAAGATGGAATTTTCAAAAGTGGACTTATGAATCTTTTGGTTCTTATAAAAGAGAAACAGCCATCATTCTGTTCCTCTCTAATTTATTCTTTTTTGGTGCATTTTGAATCTCCCTGCAGTTTAATGATTTTTCACATTATATTGAAATGAGAGAACTGGGCTCAGAATAGGAGTTGATGGTGAGTAATTCGTGATCACATTGGAATGTTCCCTTAGTTTTATACCTATTTTATTGAATGGCCTTAATGTTACTAGCATTCTTTATAAAAATATTTCTAGATCCTCTGAAAGGAACCTTCAAATGATTTCATCATCACTTCTTGTTTCTATAATTAGGGGATGTAGTGTGAATTGGGTGGTTAAAATTTTAGTATGGATGTGGTTAGATGCTTAGAAAAGGGGCTTGGATGCATTGAGATTGTTTAAGACTCAATAACTACATAGTCACAACCCTGCCAACGTACACACACACACACACACACACACACACACACACACTTCTCTCTGGGGGTGGAGGTGGGGAGGGGTTGGCAAAGAAAAGAGAAAATACTGTGAATTGTTTACAATCATATCATCATCAACTATTTTTAAAGACGCCATATTCTAGAGGTTTCTGATATAGGTAGTCAAGAAAATTAGAATCATTAATACTAGAAATCATAAATTTAAAAATCACAATTATCTGACACCTCATTAGTAAGGCACTTTTTTTAGTGATTCAGTATTTTAAAAGATAAGCCAATATTATCTAATAATTTCAAATGGAGTATGTATTTCCTGTGCTGTACATTACATCCTTGTATCTTATTTTATAACTAGTACTTTGTACCTCTTAATCCCCTTCTCCTATCTTACCCCTCACCCCTTTCACCACTGGTAGCCACTAGTTTGTTTTTTCTATCTGTGTGTCTGAAAGCACTTTTAATGGTTTCTTTTTTACCAAGTATTTCACTGTTGTTGCTGGAGGTGCTGATGAATGGCCAGTGTAGAGCCTTCCCAAAGGTGCGGGGTGCTTAGATAAGAAAACAAAATTCTTTGGCAGAGAAGAGATGGTTTATGCTTTTCTTTTCTTGCTTACTAAAGGCCAGTATCTACTTTAGAGAGATCGATATTCCTGAATTGCAAACTTTGTAGAAGCCTGAAGGAAATGGATCTTTGTCAGGCTTCAACGTTAACCCTCTCTCTGCTGTGGGAGAGCAGAGCTGTCTTTCCTCTGCAGTTGAATTTTGCTCTGTTTTGGTAGAAAGAAGAGGTCATCTCCCAGAAGCCCATGACTGGTTAGCTGTGGCTTTACTATTCTAACCAGCCTGTTCTTCCTCCTTAAAAAACGTAAGCTGGGTCTGGCTCCCGACGGCACGGTGTCGGGTGGGAATATTTGCTGAGGCCGTCTTTTTTTTTTTTTTTTTTCCTTGCGTTATGCGGGCCTCTCACTGTTGTGGCCTCTCCCATTTGCGGAGCACAGGCTCCGGACGCGCAGGCTCAGTGGCCACCGCTCACGGGCCCAGCCGCTCCGCGGCATGTGGGATCTTCCCGAAACGGGGCACGAACCCGCGTCTCCTGCATCGGCAGGCGGACTCTCAAGCACTGCGCCACCAGGGAAGCCCGAGGCCGTCTTGAGTTAGCTTTCAAATGCTTGTCGTCAATTTTCCAGCCCTCAGCTCCGACAGCACCTCCTGGGGAGGCCTCCTCTGAGTACGGGACCAGTTGGACCTCTCAGTATATGTTCTCTGCACAATCCAGTTTCTTCTATCAGACCCTCCTCATATTTTATTGTTTTATCTGCTTACTTTTGTGCCTTCTCGTCTGCACTGTAAACCTCACGAGCACAGAGACTCCGCCCTTCTCGTTTTCACGACCAGCGTGGGTTCGGGGTGAGGCACCTGATAAATGTACATACTGCAGGACCAAGCGAATGTCATGAACGAGGCTCCTGCCATGTCTGATGCCCTTGGAGCCTGGGGGCATCTTAACTCTCACGTCTGACATCAAGAAGCGATTTGCTCCGAGTTCACAGGGAGAGGTAACTCTGGTTGTTTCAACTCCAAGTCCACGCTCCTTCCACTCTGAAATGCGTCCCTCTGCACTTCCTGACCTTCAGCTGCTCCCGGTCCCCCTCCTGCGGCCTCGCGGCATCACTGCTGGGGTCTTCTTTGCCCCACTCTCGGCTGACACCGTGTCAGCTGGTGGCAGACTGAGGGCACTCCTCTCATCCTCTCCTGACCCACAACTTCCCGGGTGGAGAAGGTGAGGTTGGGGGTGAGTGGACAGTGGGGACAAATTTCCTGGAGGTGGCTTGGGTGGCAGCTTGGCAGCTTGAATTAAAGATTGTGGCCTCATTTTGACATACTCGGGGATGCGCTAGGACCATGACTGCCAACATCAACTCTGTCCTGGAACAGGCTAGAATTTCAGAGATCTAGGAGAAAAGAAAGCCTTCCCCAGCCTACCTCGGACAGACTTACCCAGGCTGTCTGTGCCGGAGCCCAGAGGAAGCTCTAGCGCAGGAGCTGATGAGCTGTGGCCCAGGGCCTAAATCTGCCCCACGGCCTGTTTTGTACGGTCCACAAGCTAAGAATCATTTTCACATTTTTCAAATGGTATAAAAAAATCAAAAGAAAAATAGTATTTCATGACACATGAAAATGATACATTATCCAGACTTCTGTTTCCACAAATAAAGTTTTACTGGGTCACAGCCACACCCCTCTGTTTATATATTGTCTCCGGCTGATTTTGCCCTAAACTCTAGAATTAAGTCCCTGCAACAGAGACACCCACCCTGCAAAGCCCAAACTATTTCCTCATCCGGCCTGTAGAGAAAAGGTCTGCTGACCTCCGCTCTAGTGGAACATGATAAAGAAGAAATTCATGGCAAGGCTGCCTCTTCCAGTAATTTTTCGAGCTAAAAATGCCCAGCTGTTGAAAGTTAATAACGTATGAAACCTTTTTTACTGCTTCCAACCACCGCAGCGACCACAAGTTCAACCCCCCATGTCTCTCCAGCCCTCAGAGCCAGGGCCGGTGGAAGCCACCCTCCTCCTCTGTGGGCTGGGGTCCCCCGTTCCCAGGGACCACAATGGGTGACGTTTCTGCCACTGCCTGTGTGGTCAGAGCTTTGATATGGGTCAACCCCATCTTCCAACACACAAATCACGTCTTTTCCAAGTTGTGAGTGAAAGGAAGTGACTTGCTTATAGGCCTACATGGGGAAGAACAATGCAGTGGAGAGGGAACTAGAGTTCCCTGTTTCCCGGACAAGTTCTTTGACTGTTTCCAAGGAGTTTCAAAGCAAACTTCAACCAATAATATGCTTGATATCCAGAACCCGTCAAGTGATTAACTACCTAAAAATGATGTTGTCTCACCTAGAGACTGTCATGCAGAGTGAAGTAAGTCAGAAAGAGAAAAACAAATATCGTATATCAACGCATATATTTATGTGGAACCTAGAGAAATGGTAAAGATGATCTTATTTGCAAAGCAGAAATCGAGACACAGACGTAGAGGACAAATGTATGGCTACCAAGGGGGAAGAGGGGGGGATGAATTGGGAGATTGGGATTGACATATACACACTACTATGTATAAAATAGATAACTAATGAGAACCTACCGTATAGCACAGGGAACCCTACTTGGTGCTCTGTGGTGACCTAAATGGGAAAGAAATCCGAAGAAGAGGGGATATATGTATTTGTATGGGTGATTCACGTTGCTATACAGCAGAAACTGACACAGCAGTGTAAAGCAACTATACTGCAATAAAAAAAATTTTTTAATTGAAAAAGAGACATTTTCTCTTATAACATGAGCAATTGTGGAAGCTGTTACTAGAAGTATCACCACATCATGAGTGACAAAATATTGGGAAACAGAATTATCATGTATTTATACGTACGTCATGTATGGTGAGCTTCTGGGGAATCAGGACCTGGGTCCAGTTTTTCTTATCTGGAGGCTAGTACCTTTACTCCGCAATATCTTCATGCCTAACTACAAATTATCCGATGGAAATGATTTAAGAATTCTAATCATTTGTTATCGAGGCCACGGCTAGCACCCCTGGCATCATGCACGGAAAACCCAGGCACTAGGTAGACTAGTGGGAAGTTTTCATGGGTTGCATTCACTTGCCATTCACGCATCTAACAAACATTTATTTAGCGACTATTGTGTACCCAGGAACAGAGGCTCAGAAGTAGAATAAAACACCATCTTTGCCACCAATAACCTTATGGAGGGGATAGACAGTTCAATCAGTTTGTAAAGAATGTAATGGGGCACAGAACGAAGTCATCTAAATCATACTGGGGTAATTCTGAAGGAAATGGTGTGTGAGCTGAGTTTTGAAGAATGAATGAGACATTCATTCCTGGAAATGACAGTCCAGGAATAGTGAATGATGATTAAGACAATGGTACTTATATGGGTAAATCTAAGTGTGTGTTGACTATATTATCATGATTGGCGTTTCAAAGAAAATTTCTGTAAGGACATGCACAAAATTATTAGCAGAAATTACTTCTGAGAAATGATTTTCTAATAAACAATGGGAGAAAGACTTAGTTTTTAAATTACTGTTATAAAATAAATAAAAGTGATGATAAATAAATTTTTTACTTCAGAGAATCTATTTGGAGCTGAAATTATATTTTTCTTAATTTTCATCCTTACATTCCTCAAATAGTTTGAATTGAAGGTACAGTTATGTTTTTAAAAGGTGCTTGAGACAATGTACTTATTGCTTTCGAATTTTGTAAACTTTAAATTCTTGCTCCCAAACATTCATGAAACATTTTGGTCGGCACAGAGCAAAAATAAATAGATCATGTGTAATCAAACAAGCAAGAAAGTATTGACAACATAGAACAAGGATAATAATGACAATATCTGGAGGAATAAAAACCAGGCAGATATAATGCAAATTAAGATCTTGTACTATTTGGGAGGAGGATAAAGATATTTAATAACTTGACAGAATATTAATCAAATATATGGATAAATTATTTATATAAATAATTTATTTAAATTATTTTTATTTATATATATTTTATTTATTTATATTAAATTATTTATATAAATAAATAAAGGGTGAATATAAAATTTAAGGGTAAGCACGGAAGAACTGAAATTTTTAAACACAATTCTCTCAGTAAGAAATAGTTCAGGTACAAAATAAATTAGTAAGAATGAAAAGCATTTAAAAAAACACAGGTGATTGAATACACGCATGCGCTCAAGATTTAAACAACATTCTTTTCAAGCACTCAAAGAATAGATTTGTAAAAATAGAAGAACTAAGAAGCCATAAAGGAAGTATCAAAGATAGCAAAAAAATTTAGTGTCATGCAAAATATTCTAGCGGACCACAGTGCTATTAAGCTAGAAATCAAAATAAAATTAATTCCCCCATACTTTTGAAGGATTACAAAAACACTTTAACTCGCTGATCAAAGTAATCAGTGTGAAATTTAAGAAATAATTAAAACTAAATGGACAGAGTAAATGGTTGTATAAAGAGGTTGGATGTTTCTTCCCATAGACAACAATGGCAAAAACTGGACAAAGATTGGAAAAGGACCAGAAGCAGGAAGAAACTTGAGACGGGTTTATTTATACAAAACTATACTGCAGGGGGTAAAAACGATGAGTTAGTGGCGTTCCTGCCTTGAGCCTCTTCACAATCCCCTCCCTGGTCAGACACTGGCGTTAGGAACTTGAAGGGGCAGGTTGTCATTTTAGCAGAGCGGCTGAATTCCTTACCCTCAGAAACCGTGAGATAGCACGTACCTATTTTTAAACGCTGTTTTGGGGGCTAATTGGTTGTGCAGCAATGGATAATAGATACAGATTCTAGAAGGGAAGAGTCCAAGCAGGGCATCCTGATTCTCAGCAGTAAACTCCTTCCATCCTTGGAAGCGCACTGGCATCTACAGAGAATATCCTGGTCCTTCCTCCCTGGAGGTGGCCTCTCGGGAGCAGCAGATGATCGGTCCTGGGGACATTCAAGCAATTCAGCAACGGGCAGAAGAGAGGCAGATCCCACTGACCACTCTCAGGCTCAACGCGAGACTAAATTTGTTCAGTTTGTCAACAGGTTGACTATAGACCAGAGGCTGCTATTTACTCAGAGGAGTCAGGCAGGCAAGTGGATTGGACCACATTGGCTGTGGCCACAGTAGGATACAGAGGGTTTTGAATGATTGACCTTTATTTTGGATTTGGTAATGGAAGCAGTTGTTTCTCATATCATCAGATGATTAGAACAAAATATTATTTCAGTTTAGATCATCTACTTCTATATCTTCATATCAAGGAACACATTTTACTGAGGATGCAGGGCAAAAATGGGCTAAAAATACCGTATACAATAGACTTATGTACTTTAAACATCACAGAGCAGTGGATTATTAGAAAACTGGGATGGACCATGAAAACACCTGCTTACTAAATTGGCGGGGGCAAAGGATGGCTTGCGTTTCTAAATAAATGTGTAACATGAAGGTGGGTCCCCATCAGATCAACTGTAAGCTATACTGGGAAATACAGAGAAGAGGGAAAGAATACAGTAATTTACACAAACATCTTCCCTACTTCTCAAAATTTTTCTTTTCCTTTTCTTGATCTAGTAGAATGGGACCCAGATTGCACCTACAATTTCTATTGCTAAACAAGACAAAATGTCAGTGCTTTAGAATATAATTGCCTAAACGCCTAGGGGCCTGAGGGTTATCGACTTTCATCTAGGTTAGGATTAACATCTTCAGCCTCCTTCCTACGTAGCGGATGGGGCGACCCCACCTGGGACACTCGGGAGGAAGAGCTGGGAAGCAGAGGTTTGCCCCCAGCTTTGCGGGCCAGTTCTTCTGCTGAGCCCAGTAGTTCCACTATAGATGGCAATCCAAGCGTGAGCTCGTACTGACGTCTTCGGCTCTGATCCATCACCACACAGGGCATCATCCCCTGCTCCCTTGGCTTGTCTGTAACCTTCCCCCCAACACTAAGTAACCTGGTTCCCAGCATCTGCCGCAGGGATGTTCTTCTGTTCCCGTGTACTGGTTACGTGACTTTGGAACTGTCACCTTATTCCTCTGTGGGAAAGGACTAATGAACTAGGGCACCGTGCTTACACACAGTTCATCTTGCCTTCCGTCTTGCAGACTCCAGTAATTTCCAAAGTGAGGCCAGCTCCTTCATCCCCTGCCCCTACAGTGAGTTTGTTTCATTCTCTGTGGTGCAGCCAGATGGTTTCATCACAGTCCACGCTCCATCCTGTGGTGCCTTTATCTACTCATTGATTTGTTAGAAAATTTGTGTACGTTAGGTTCCTTCTTTTCGCTGTAAAGTTTTAGGGGTTTTGATACATGGATAGGGTCACATATCAACCCCTACAGATATTTTATCACCCTAGAATATCCCCCTCTTCATCTGTTCCGCCTCCCTCACCCCACCCTCAAATGCCTGCAACCACTGATGCGTTTACCATCTGGGTAGCTTTCCTTTTTACAGAGTGTCACAGAAATGGAATCTTCAGTGTGCAGCCTTTTCAGTTTGGCTTCCTTCACTTTGCAGTGTGAGTTTAAGATTCAACCATGTCTTCACATGGCTTAATGTTTCTTTTATTAAAATCGCTGAATAGCATTTCACCGGATGGAGACACCAGTTTGAAAGGCACTGCATTAAATGATAAAATTTTTCAGAGCAACCAACTGTATTACTCAAGACAGATACAGGCAATAATAACAAGCCCCCATATGTACCATGGCACGGCGCTGTAGAAATCAACTTTTTGGCCTTGTGTTTGATGCAATTGTTCACACTGCAGTGTGGGACCAGTCTCCTTCCTAGGAGACTTGGCTGCTTCCAAGGCCTCAGGGTCCTCTGCTGGATGCTGTGCCTCCGGCCCTGAGTTCAGGGGCAGAGGGAGAGTTGATAATTGCTCAGGGGAATCTCCTGGGAGGCTTGGAAGGGGTGAACATCATTGGACACTACTGTCACACCCTGACACCAGGGTTGGGAAATGTCATCTCTCTGGGAGTCTGGGAAGAATGGAAAGCAGTGGGTTCCACCAGGCTTTCTCACTACTGTGGTCATCTATCCCCTAAAAAAGAAACCTTCCAGGGCTTCCCTGGTGGCGCAGTGGTTGGGAGTTCACCTGCCGATGCAGGGGACACGGGTTCGTGCCCCGGTCCAGGAAGATCCCACATGCTGCGGAGCGGCTGGGTCCGTGAGCCATGGCCGCTGGGCCTGCGTGTCCGGAGCCTGTGCTCCGCAACGGGAGAGGCCACAGCAGTGAGAGGCCTGCGTACCGCAAAAAAAAAAAAACACAAAAACCTTCCAACCAATCCTAAGAAGCTCCTGATTTCCCACATCTATTCCAGAAGTAATTGACTCATCACCTAAGTGAAAACCATCCTTATTCTTATCACATGCCAGTTGTCTGCAGCAATGTCTGTCAATCATTTACAATCTGGCAGTTGTATTTGAAGACAGTTTTCTATGGTTTGCTAGCGCCATTGACTAACTGGCTTAGACAATTGAATTTCCTGGTAAATATTTTAAATGCTTCAGGAATTCTTAAAATAAAATCCATTGGCTAGGTTTTGCATGCACAGCCTTTTTTTTTTTTTTTTTTTTGTTTGGACCCAAATTTTCACATACATATCCTTAAGTCTCACTGTGGTATAAGTAAATTCCTTTTATATCAACTTCTAACTTTTTCTTCCATTTCTAATTTGTGGTATTTCCCATTTAATGTGCAACAAAATATTTGTTGAAGCATGTATATAAACTCTTCACAATGAAGGTGAATGTAGGACTCAATTCAGTTTTTTTGAGTTAAAGTTTCCAAGAGGTATTATTGAATCCAATGCCACATCTCAAATACTGTGATATGATTGTTCACATTACGATCATCTATTCTGGCTTATTCTAGAATTTTATCTTTTGGTCTTTGTGCTCAGCATCATGTTACATTTCTTGGGAATGATTTAGGTTTCTGTCTTTACCTGCTGTCGAGCTCTGATGTAAACCTAGTCAAGGATGGGGCTTAGCAAAGAACCTGCAAGAGATCAGAGCATCGGAAGTGATTGGAAGAAGGGTCGTGATTCTAGCAGTATGTGAGAGCAAAAGTAAATAAAAGGTTGGTACTGAATGGACATAAGACCGTATCTCAAGGGCAGTGAGTCAAAGAGAGTTAGGAAGAACAGAATGTGAGCATCTCAAACTAACAGTATGTAAAGACATTTTTCCTATAAACAAACTGTGAAGCAAACCCATGGACAAGCAAGTCAGTTGGCGTCTCCCAGCCGTTTGCGGTTTTGAGTAGATTGGCTTGAATCCCTGTGATTCCAAAAGCTCTCCCCAAGGTTTCTGTGTGCTCACTGAGCCTGTCCCTATGGTGCTCTCGGGGGGCTTGTCTTTGGTTCTACACCATTAGGGAAGTCTTAATCTCTTTATCAGTTTCCATTAAAAATAACTCCAGGAACACAAATATGAGTGTAATAGGCTATAATTAAGGCTTAATTTTGGTCCTGCTCGTTCTGGGGTCCCCTCAGCGCTGCCCGTTGCATCCCTGCTCTTCAGGAGTCCCCTTGCCTTCCAGCAAGACTGTTCTCACCCTCTTCCTGGGGGCTCCTGGTCTCAGATCCCCCACGCTCCCCTTTATCCCCCCAGAGCCCTAAGACTCTCCTTCCTCTATTTGTCTCAAACGGAGCAAATATGCCTTTTCTGAAAACTTGGTGAAATTCAACACCCAGGTCTCACCTTGTACACCGCGTATCAAGGTAGCTTCTTTCCTGAGAGGAACTTAGGTCCCAATTATTGTCAACTTTTTCACACCTTGCACTGTCTGTAAAAGTAATTGGTTCTGTAAATATTTAAGCTGTATTAAAAACTAACATTTTCAATGCTGAATAAGCATAAAGACTTAAGGGGAAAGGCTGAACAAAGCCTCGTGATCACCAGTGATCCGCCGCGAGTTAGATGTTAGAAACATAGCTTGATGTGGTTGGCGTTGGTCTACACGACAGGTCGATCTTTGCTAAGACTCGGAGTGTAGGAAGGTGTTGCCAAATTTACTCTCGATTGGTCTTTTCTCCTAAATGTGAGATGAACTGGAGCAGTAAAGCAACTTTTCTCTTGTGCTGGTGTCATCAAATATATGTGCATGGCTCTCTTATTCAGATTCTGGGATTCCTGACTCGTTCTTGGTTTGGTTGATGGAATGTATCTCTCTCTTATTCACTCATTCATTCATCCAGGTATCCTTTAATCATACATGTATTCAGTCCCATACAATCTTTTAAGCACGTGGTAAATACTGAAGATATGAGATAAACCCATTAAAACCCTCTTGTCAAGGATGAAGAGACAGGCAGCATATTAACCTCAGTCTCTCCTCTGTGATTTTTCCTAGATCACCTTCCTTTTGGCTTGGAAAACTCTACAGTTAATAACCACTGAAATCTTTTCCCAACTCCCACTTTCCTTTTTTGAAGCAGCTCTTGTAATATTGGCTGCTTCAGGAAACCTCTTTCTACTTGGATTAGAAAAAGAAGATACTCATTAAACATCCAAGTCTTTACTTCGAATTACCACTCATCCCCCATAGTTTGGAGTCACCAGTTGACTTATATTGATTGGCAATTCATCCAAGTACATGTAGATATACAAAATATATGTTTTATATGTACATTAAAAATATTCAATCAACATACATTTACTGTGTCTACTATATGCAGGTAGTGTTTAAGCCGTCAGGATCAGGGGACTGCAGAAAACAAACACAAATCCCTGCCCTCACAGAATTTATATTCTAGTGAGTACCACATATTTTGGTTTGATAATGGTGATGTGACTTAAACCTTTCAAATCTTTTGACTAGTTGAATTGTTCCATGTAGTAAATGTTACGTTTCATTTAGGTTTTTTTTTTTCCTTTTGGCCCATGAAAATAATTCTATGGCAGGTCTATAAATCAGTTGCTTAGGATTTAAGGTTAGTGAGTTTAAAGCCAGTTTAGACTTGTCCACATTGTGTCCTTGGGACATGGATCATTTACCTTTATAATCTCTGAAGGGGTTTGGAAGAGAATGGAATGGGTTTGCAGAAATTCATCTCCTTAAATGGGAAAATATTTCTTACTACCAGGATCATCTTCACCTATGTGGGGCATTTTCTCTTTGGACTCTTCAGAGCACAGAAACATGGAAGTTTAGAGCTGAGAGCTTCTTAACTTTATCCACGAGAAGCCCGAGGTCCCCACGTGTGAAGGGTCCTACCTGGTCCCCTCAGCAAGTTTGCAGCCGACTCGGGGCCAGAATTAGCCCTTCAGACTGCACGTTAAGAGCCCCGTGAGCGCTGGGACTTCTGCTCACATTCAATTCGAAGTGGTTAAAACAGTGCTTGGCATGTGGAAAACACTTAATAAACACTTTGTCGAACAGAGGGAATGAATGCTTTTTTCTTCTTCTGAGTACTCCATGAATAAATTATCCTTAATTGACTGAAATAAACTGAGGACATTTTTCTAGTCTGTTGGTATCTGGGTTAGACTTCCAAGTGAATACACATAGGTACCCTCAAGGAAAGAGAGAACCTTTCTAACCGACTTAGAGAGATGCCTATGAGTGGAAAAAATCTAATTAATAATTTTGCTGCCAGTGAATATAGAACTCTATTCTACCTGAAATTTGTCAGATGAAAGCAACAAGGATGCAGAACAGCTGACACGAGGATGTGACTTTTTCCTGAAATATTTTTAGATTCTTCCAGTTTTTAAATATTCAAACTGAAACCCCAAATGCACATTTGCACTTGTATTTAAACTTCAGGAAGTTTTTCCTCTCATTGAATTCATCTCCACAGTATCCTCCCCTGCTTTTCCAGGAACTAATGCCCCTTGAGGGGCAGATCGAGATGTATTAGCTCTGAAATATGCTCTATGTGGAATAGAAGCCAAATACACGTTTCTTATATAACTCTTTCAGATAATTTTACTTGGAAAACTTAAACTTGCTTCTGATGAAACTTTGCCACTTTCACATCCATTCACTGTTTATTAAGATCATTTTGGATTTACTTTTCATCACGTAGGCATTTCATCATCTAGAAAAACACAACAAAACAAGACACGAAATATCTTGCTTCCTAGAGATTTCCCCTAAGATCCTGGGGAGGGGCCCAGCGAGTTTCTGCCTTGAATGGGTACCTGGGTAGATGACTTCCAGGTTTTGTCCTAATGTTCAGAGTCGATGAATTAGTTAGTAAGGGGAACACACACTTACTGATCGCTGAGCAAGACCCCTGGAAGATAAGGGTCTTCTTGTGCCATTATGTGCACATCCCATTCTGCTTATGCGATCTCAGTGGTCAGGAAAAGCATTTCCATATGACGGATGTGTCTAGATGATTCTACTAAAAACCTAATGTCATTGCCAGTGTGGAGCTTAGCTATTCAAGTCCCAAGAAATATGGTGGAAATTCACAGGTAACTTTACTGTCTGTTGTATCTTAATATAAGAGTTCTTTTAACTGAACGTGCAGGACCACAGGGGTTTCTTACTCATATGGATTTTAAAGGGATTTGTGAAGTTCAGTTAAAGATTGCTAGTGTGGCATTGATGAGGGCAGGGTGGCTTTGGCCGTGAATGAAGGAATATGAAGTGTGAATTCTTTTTATTATCATTTTTCCTGTGATGCTCTTACCATACATTGATATCAATTGAGGAGGCAGCAACTGTTATATGAAACGGAAAGTTCGAGGTGATTTTGTTAACTATTGATCAGAACTGGTATTAAATTTCTCAACTCAAGTTAAATTGTGTAGTCCAGTGGAGGGAAAATAACAGATCCACAGGAAGAAAGATAAGCAGAGGTGAAAGGTAAGGAACCTCTTTTTATGTCCCTGGCTGCTTTCACATGTATAATTTTATTTAAGCTTCACAAAAAAAATTGCAACAGAAGTATTCTTTCCAGATCTACTGATGAAGTTACTAAAAGTCAGGATAAACTTTTTGGAAGTCACACAGCTTGTAAATGATGGATCTGGCATCAGACCCAGGCCTGTCTGACTTTGCAGTCCTTGGTTACAAAAGAAGAAAAGAAAGAAAAAAAAAGAGGGGGAGAGAGAGAGAAAGGGAGGGGAAGGAAGGGAGGGAGGCAGGGAGAGAGGAAGGAAGGAAAAGAGAGAGAGAGAGAGAGAGAGTGAGAGAGAGAGAGAGAGAGAGAGAAGGAAGGAAAAAGGACAATGTATAGGATGCAAAATAACCATGAATAAAGGGCCACAAGCATTGGGAGGATAGAGAGGAGGATAGGAATAAAGCAGGGAGATGCTCTGGTGGGTTCTGTGTGAGGTGGAAGGTCTTGGTCTGTGACAAGAGCAAGGGTGTGGATATAATCAATTTCCTTTCCTTACAATAACCTCAGTTGAGTCTAAACAGAAGAATGTTATTTAAAATCAGTTATTGTGGGGAAAAGGGTGTGGATAATCAGGATTGTCTTGAAATAGTAAGAAGGATGTTCCATGGAAAAATATTTAATTTATTTGCTATGGATATTGTAACTTTTAGTAAATGTCTAGAGTGTTTTACTTGCAGCCTTGACTTTCCAGGGCTGTAATATAATTGATCACATTTTGAATATGATTATTAAAATAATTATCCCTTCTTTGAAAGAGGTTAACCAATTAGACCCAACGTTTGGGTGACAGTGGGGCAGATGGGGGACCGAGAAATACTGGGGGCTGTTGTTACCGGCGATGACACAGGTGATGGGCTGAGGCCGGGACGCTCCACCTCTCTTAGCTCTGATGGATGCCAGAGGGCCCCGGGCATTGGGAGGCCTCCACGGTTAATGTGAAGTGTGTAAATGCACTTGCATTTATGAACAGGATGTCAGGATGCATTATTAATGCCCGCCTGAGAAGGATAACAAGAGGCTTTTGTGGTTTACGCAGTAACTGTGTTTTCACTTAGGAGTGGACTATAGTAAATAGAAAATGATGATACAGGCAATAGTGATCAGAAAACCACAGCACAGGCGGCCTGACACCAGAGTCGGGAGCCGCCAGCTCAGTGGTAAATGTTTGCCTTTAAAACATTTCTATCTTCCGTCGGTGGTTATTAGCACATACTTTTATCACTTTAAAAAGCTTTGTTCACGTGAAGACCTCTGTACTTCCATGGTGAGAAATGCCATGTATTCTATAGATAAGTGTATTCTTCATCTGTAATTTGGCTTATGAAATTATTTAATAGTCACTCTTGTGACAACACACTCTTTTTCATTTTTAAGTAATGTATTTAAAAATATAATGAATTGAAACCAATTTTTCTTTTTTTGTATTTCCACCAACAGAAAGATACTGGTCCTTATTGAGATGATGTTATCTTACCCATCTTGTGGTTCTGAGACATCTTGGTGTTTGTGAGAACTTCAGGGCTTTTGCAACCACAGAGGACCTGTGTCAGCAAAGAGGCAGCCCTGGACAGCAGCACTAGGTCACAGGTCCTTGATTTATGAGCCAGCAGGCAGTACACCTAGACTTTTCTGGCCGTTGCCTCTTTGCTGAAGCCATGGCTGGAGGACTCATGGCCCTGGTCAGGATTAAAAGGGTTTCTGCGGGCTGACCAGGGAGTCTCCCCAGCATGCGGTTACCTGCGGAAGAGTCTTAATGGCAAACAATCAAGTTAGGAGAGAGCCATGGGAACGCAACCCATCCTTGGGCTAAGAGCTGCCCTTAATGCAACGTATTCCTACCAATCAAGGCAACCATGTGCAGGCTCCTTACAAATGTCGTATCAGAATAGCTTCCAGCGAAGCTCATAAAAGAACACTTAAGGTAATGATACAGAAATCCCACGTGGTTCTTCTTAGAAAACAAGTCGATTCTTTCTATGTATCCTAATAGATAATTGTCTAAAAGTTGCCGCATTATGAATGTTAGATTTATGAATTATTTTTCCCCTTGTACTCATCAGAGTCTCCTGTGCTCTTTACAGAAAGAAAGAAAACACATCCAAAAAGAAGAGTCCAGCTTCATCACACTCAGCAATAAACAAATAGTTTAGGAATGAAGGAGAGACCCCCATGGACAGGGAAGGAAAGGAGGCCGGTTGATGGTGTGTTTATCGCAAGCAAAACGTGGTGTATTTGAAAGTATAGCTCCCCTCTCAGAGAAAACAAAGAGCTCTAGAGATTTTAGTCTCTGTTGTTTATGACTTATTTTTAAATGATGCATAACTTTTATTTCTTTAAAGACAGAAGATGGTCTAAATGATCACGAAAAGAATTGGGCGATATCTTTAGGGAAATTTCTCCATAAATAGTAGAAAGCACATTTTGTAAACAGTTTAAAGGTTCCACTGCAGGGCCAGCTGGCTCCAGGAATGTCTTCCTGGTTTGTTCCAAATCTTTGCAACACTCTTT
>NW_006790234.1:566152-615642 GCF_000442215.2 Lipotes vexillifer | reverse complement strand
ACTCTCTTTCTGTCTCTGTGTCTCTCTCTATCTTTGTCTCTCTGTCTCTGTCTCATTTAGGATGCTTTAACATGTACTCTGTAGTGATCTTCACAGGCACTGCCTAATGTAAATATTTGATTTCCTCTTCTTTTCACAGACCACGGAAACGTGTAAGAAGGATAGATATTATTGAATCTCGCTGTTCAGAAAGCAGGGAGGGAAGTTGGCTTCTGTGGCTGCATTACTGATCTCTGAGGATAAGTGGCTAAACTATTTAGAAGTGAATAATATATGCTTTAATGTTAGATTATGGTTTTGCATTCTTCAGTTTGTCATAAAATTTATTGCCCTGCAAAATGAGTACATGATGTTTTCGGATTAGGCCCAGATGTATATACAGAATGTAAAATTGCAGGGAGAAATGTGTAACATATGGTCTGGAATTCTTAGGAAAGTTATGAAAGCTCTGGGTCTCAAGAGCTATTACGACCTAGATGTTATAAAACAGGGTAATTTAAAGGATATTTGTACTTTTTCATTATAGCTGTGTCATTAGCTGGAAGGGAGTGAGATCCCAGCAGGTCTGCAGGAAAACATTTTAGTGACATAAGCTTTTGTCCTGTGAAGTGTTTATCCCACCCTCAGCAAAGTGTCTGCAAGCCTGCTGTGCCATCTTCCCTCTGGAAAGAGAAAAGAAATCCGTTCTTCACTCAGCTGGTTCTGTGTCTGATGGACCTGGATTGAGAGACTTGAGGATGAGTCTGGGGTCCTGGATTATTTCCCTTCTTGGAGTTGGTAGTTATGCATTTTTAGTTCAAGTGTGAACACATAGTTAGGTGTTTTGGGCTGCATGTGTCCCTTCAAAATTCACACGTTGAAACGTTAACCCTCAACGCGATGGTATTTGGAGACAGGTCTCTGGGAGGTAATTAGGACTGGATGAGGTCATGAGGATGGGGCCTCACAGTGGGATTAGTGCCCTTATAAAGAGAGATGCCAGAGACCCTGCTCCCTCTCCTCAAGCATGAACAAAAAAGAAGAGGCCACATGAGGACACAGGGAGAAGGTGGCCGTCGGTTAGCCTGGAGGAGAGGCTTCACCAGAGCCCGACTATGCTGGTCCCTTCAGCTTGACCTCCCAGCCTCCAGAACTGTGAGAAAATAAATAAAATTTTTGTTGTTTAAACCATCCAGGTATGGCCACCTGAGCAGACCAAGACATCAGGTGTAATGAGAGAAGATTGAATTAAACAAAGGAAACCCTTCTTACCTTTTGTAGTCACTTTGGGTGAATAATGGCCACCCGAAGACACCAGGTCCTAATTCTTAATTCCATTAAATGAAAGATAGGGATTTTATCCTGGATTATCTGGATGGGCTCAAACCCTATCACCAGTGTTCTTGAAAGACAGAGACAGAGACTGCACACAGAAGAGGAGGAGGGAGGGTGACCACGAGGCAGAGGTGGGGTGATGCGGCCATCAGCAGCTGGGCCAGCACAGGAGCCCAGTCTCCCCTGGAGCCTCTGGAGGGAGCACTGCTCAGCCCACAGCTTGACTTTGGACTTCTGGCCTCCAGAGATGCGAGAATAAATTTCCGTTGTTGTAAGCACACCAGTCGTGGTCATTTGTTACCTGCCACAGGAAATGAATACCCTCCAACTACTCAATCTGCCTGGATACAGTGTTTGTGAATCAGCTATGCAAGGTCCTGCCCTTGAGTTTGGGGCTTCTTTCGCCCCCACAGCAGTAGAGCAAAGTGCAGGGAGTGACATCAAGCCTGAAGCTCCTGTCCTACGGGCTGAGTGGTAGAGAAGGTCTTCTAACCTCCGGGTCACTGCCGACAAGACCTAGCCTCTTCCCAGGCCCGAGGGCAAACCCAAGCCCAGTGCGTGCGACTGGATTTGGCAGTTCAGCCCTGCGGTACTTCCAAACGCTGGGTTATAAAGTCAGTCGGGAGTGTGGGACTGCAAAGAGGGATGATGGAGGCTTTCAGAAAATTGCACCACTGCCAGATCATACCTCAATTCTTTGAAAAGGATCTATGAATTTTCTTTTCGACCTTTCTACTCTGCTTTATTTTTATGACAAAGAATGTCTGGATGATACTTCCGAGGATGAATACTTCTGTATGACTCCCAACCAAGCAGAGAAAAAGTGAGGCAGTAACAGCCTCACTGTGATCTTTCTCTGCTAATTGCTCTAAAGCTTGGCTTAGAGGAAAGCCATTTCACGCTGGAAGGGCCTGCTGTGCTCAAGGGACCAAGAGAACGGGGTGCTCTGAGAACGCTTCTACTCAAAAAGACCGACTTTCTCAAAAACCAGGCCATAATTGATTGAAAGTTTAATTTTGCATCCCTGTTGGGGATTTGGCTGAAGACCAGCCCCATAATGGCTATAGCACATGCAGAAACTTTTGATACCTTCACTTTCTTCTCTGGATTTCTTTCCTTTTTTGGGATGCACATCTAATACTTTTTGAGTTTCTCTGCTTGTTGTTTGTATTTGCCAGGATATTCTCTTGTCCATCAGTTTCTTGTGAACAGTATGAATGTTTGCCTGGTTCCGCATTTTTCTGCTTATTTAAATGATCAAAACTTAAAGCCTAATACTAACAAATACCATCTGTGTCATCTTTCTAAAATCTTTCTGGTAATCTCGAAAGCTTGTTGATTACTCACAAAGAAAATAAAGCATAAAGAAAATCTCTGCAAATCTCTGCCTTCCTGTTTGTGATGAGAAACTTTGAACAAATAAATATTTTGCAGAGTAAATGCCTGAGAAGTTATGCCAGGAAGGCCCAGAGACTACATTAAAAAATAACATACTGCACACAAGGGATTCCAGTATGTACTAGAGACTCTAATTATTTTTTGAATTACTTCCTTTCCCTCATCTTCGACCTTTCTGGGGGTTACCCACAACCTGTTTCAAGAATCACTTATATTTCTAATCCATTCAGCCTCTGAAACTCACACCTTTATTATGTGTGCATTAATTAAAGCATCTGAAGTGTCATGAAAGGAGGAGGGACACCAAGAGAGAGAAAGCCTCCCACATAAGTGGATGTTTAGTATCCGGGGACCGAAAGAGCCACGGTCCTTGGCCCCGGCTCCCATAGAGGCAGGTCTGGTTTGGGCCAACTCCGAGATACGTGGTCCCAATATGGAGCTGCCCTGGGGAAACAGCTCAGGATGGAGCAGTCCCCGTTGGGGAGATTCTAGGTATCTTAGTCGTCATCTATGTTTGGATTCAGTAATTCCAGGGTGAGTCATAGAGTGTGCTGAAAACTCCATATCAAACTCAGAAAGGGGGAAGACAGAGGACAGAGAGAGAAGGCAAACGGGAAACTCGTTAAACAACAGAAACAAATTAAAAACACTTCCTCCTCTGATTTAGAAACTTAACGCAAGTGCCAAAGGAGAAAATACATTTAAACTGATAATGTAATAAAAGTATTAAAAATCTCTTCTTAATTATACTAATAGGGTCCAGTGGCAAGTGGATGAGGGAAGAGTGAGTGGAGACGTAAAGCGTGTGAAAATTTTCTGCTCCACAGAGGATAATTCAAAATCGACTGTTTTTGTTCTCACTATGACAATGTAAGAAGCGTATTCCTAAGAAATATAGGTTAAATATGGTTTTGAAAAGCTTAAAAGTAACTGGTAGTTAAAATAGAAGACAAGACATATGGTCTATGTATGTATGTATATATATATATGTATCTGTCATTTATCATCTATATCAAAACACTGGTTATGATAAAAGTAAAGGCCATGTAGTTTATCTGGCGAGTAAATGAAAACAAAGGAAGCTGCGAGGAAGTCTGAAAACAAAAAAGGAAAGAGCAACATGAAAAGGTGTCTAAATATTTTAGCTATTGTGCTAATTGGCTGAACCACCTCATGAAGAGACGAAGTCTTTTGGATTGGATATAAGACAAAATGTTCAGTGTGAATCAACATATTTAAAGCAAAGTTGCCTTAAAAAGAATAAAAGCACGAATGTGGACACTTGTAAATCATGCAAATGGAAACAACCCAAATATCAGCATATTAAATATTAAAAGATAAACAGTAATTCAAGGCAAAAGCCTTAAATGGGAGAAAAGGGATTATTTTATATTGATAAGGCACAATTCTTGTTTTAAAACAGGTTATCAGTGGTTTTCACACTGCATATATTTTTCTGCACTTGCTTATTTTTCCTAAGTACTTTTTGATATTTACATGACTTGAAAGGTCTTACGAACATTTGTTTTCATTGCTTCATGAAATTCCGTTGCATAAAATACCATAATAGTATATTATTTTTGGATCCATAGCTAACAGAAGTATGAGGAAATTTATGAGAAATATAAACGTAATAAGTAGTACAAAGATTTCACTTGGGGAGGAAGGAAGACAGACAGCCCAGGAGAGGGATCACAAAGACGAATTAACTGTGCTGCTAATGTTTTGGTTTTCAAGTATTTGTTGCATTGTTTTTATAACTTTATATTTCTTAAATATTGTGTAATACATAAGTAAAAATTTTAAAATAATGTGATAAATACTCACTTTGTCCATATAAGTTCTATGAAACTCTCTATGCTAAAACAAATTGCATTAAAATATATAAAACATAAGACCTTATTAACTCAATGGGAAATTGAAAGAAACAAGATACGGTTGGGGGACTTTAAAATCTCTCTCAGCATCTAAGACTTACGGCAGTAAAGAAAATAGGTTTGAAAATTTACTAAATCACTAGAGTTTTACTAAATTTCTAAAAATTTACTGAATTGTGTAAGCTGTTCTAATAAATGCACATGAACTTTTTATCCTATACACAAAGAATGACTCTCCCATCGTTCACGGAATATATTTTAAAAAGGAGTAAAATATCAGACCATCAAAAGCAATATTTCCCCAAATCAGGAATTAGGCTGGCCACATTTTATGAATATCACTGTCATTAATTTCTAATTAGTCTATCATAGTTTTAAAATGCCTTATTTGACTCAGTAGTTATGAAGTGCTTGTTATTTGGCTTTTTATTTCAACATGGTGGACTCACGTTTTGGTTAAGCAAGTTCTGAATGGGCTAAGTTTTTTTCCTTCAAGCTTTTTCTTCATTCATTTAGTATTGATATTAATTAGCATCTGTAGACACCTTCGTTGTGGCCTCCATCACTTTCTACCGTAAGAGGATAGCAATGAGGGAAGACTCCCTGACATCACTTGGTGTCTGTGCTGACGGCATAATTCCTGATAATTCCTATGCAGTGTAATACTTTCAAGGATCAGGATTTCCTGTTCCTGTTTCTCTGGATATGGGTCACTTCTCTCACTCAGTGCCTTTTTAAAGAGTAGTTTTCCATGCAGGGCAGAGGGCAGATCTTTCTGACAGGAGGGCAAGCAGCAGATCCAGAAGAGGAGGGAAGGGTCCTCCAGCTGCTAAGTGAGGAGGGTCCCTAAGCAGACAGTTGGTGTCTGTGACTCGGGCAGGGTCCTAGGCTCACGGAGCCCACCTGTGAAGTATTTGAGTGGGGATTCAGACTGAGAGATGAAAATGAGAAGCATCCGTTTTCTTAAATACTGAGGTCGAGGGGTGCTAAGAGGATATTTGAGTTTCTTGAAGGGAGAGTTGACATGAAGGATAGAGAACAGATTGTTCTGTGTTGAGACAGCTGAATGTACAGTGATTTTTTTTTTTTTTTTTTTAGCAAGGGTTATGTGAAAAGATGGGAATATAAACAAGTTAGCAGTTTACCTAAGAAAGGCAAGAATGAAAGAAGAACAGGTAGAGAGATGCTCATTGCCCTCTGAAGTAATGACTGAGCAAAAATAGCACACAATGATGAAATCCAGCAGTTGCATTTTATAATTAGGCAACAATGCGACTAGAAACATTTTGTTGAGTTTTTGCAAGTAACAGTTGTTATCTGCTTTAAGGGCAGGGATAAAGAAGCATGAATTCCATCATGTACACTATGGTATCCATACCAAGAGCATGGATAAGACCAGCATCAGGTCTGCACGTGGGGCAGAGCCGAGTGGCTGGATCCTAGTAGCTAAGGTCTCCTAGCTCGATAACTGCCATGGTGGACCCATTCCAGGAGATGGTTTAACTTTATAAATAATGCAGTCTTTCTACAATTTCCTTTCCCTCTAGGTTTTGGTCTCTTTAATGATTTCAAACATTACTGTGCAACACCATTATACCAGTGTTATTACACTGTCTGAATCCTGGCAAGGGGCTGGTGCTTGACGGCTCAAGAGCATCAGTGGACCCAGGAATGGGATCTTCGCACTCACTGCCAGGCTCTGTGGTTTGCACTGCAACACTGTTTGGTAAAATGAATTGAGGAGATAACATTGTTTGGAAGAGTTCTTCAGCTCCACTGGCATATTTTTTTCCTTTGGCTTGCTTTCCTGATTGCATTTCTTCCTGTTCAGAGACAACTCCCCCCAGCCCCCACCTCCTTCCTTTTCCTTGTAAAGGGAAGGCCACTCTTGGCTCAGGGGATGCATGGGACAAACTTAATAACAGGAAATTCATGGTCTCAGCCCATTTTGACTTCTGACAGTTTGGCATGGAGCATTCTAAAATACAAACTTTCAAAAATCATGATTATACCAACACTGATACATTTTCAGCAAGGCTGTGGCTTTTGAAACAGATTCCATTATGTCAAACTAAGCTCTGGATCAATGTTTTATAATAGCACAGTTAAACAGTTTCCATATTTCTGTATACTTTTAAAAAATTTAATTTAATTAATTAATTTAAAAAATTTTTGTTTGGGTATAGTTGATTTGATAACAATTGATAACAATGTTGTGTTACTTTCTGCTGTATAGCAAAGTGAATCTGTTATACGTATACATATATCCATTCTTTTTTAGATTCTTTTCCCATATAGGCCATTACAGAGGAGTACTGAGCAGAGCTCCCTGTGCTACACAGTAGGTCCTGATTAGTTACCTGGTTTATATATAGTAGCGTGTATGTGTCAATCCCAATCTTCCAATTTATCCCTCTCCCCACTTACCCCGCCCCCAGTAACCATAAGTTTATTTTCTACATCTGTAACTCTGTATACTTTTTGATTGAGTGAATTATTTAAATTTTTATATTTTATATACAGATTTGATTCCTTTAATTAATATTTTCTCCCATCAAACTTTTCAGATTATCAGTTCTCCTATTGTGAGTTGTCATTTGTGGTCATTATTTCTCTTGAATACAAATGTTTATAGCTCAAATGCTGCAGTTCTAAAATTGATATTGAGATATTGTGATTCACCAGCCAGTTTTTGAGCAGCAGAACACTTTACTTTATGAGGGTTTAGCCAGTGTCAATTTAATTTTTTTGTTGATTATTTTCATCAATATTACTTATCGTAAATTTGAAAAAAATACTTATAAGATTTTTTTGAATCAGTGAGAAATTTGGGAGGTATTTATTATTTTTTTTAGTCTTCATTGAATTTGTTCCAATAGTGCTTCCGTTTTTTATGTTTTGGTTTTTTGGCCTCGAGGCATGTGGGATCTTAGTTCCCCAACCAGGGATGGAACCTGCACCCCTGCATTGGAAGGCAAAGTCTTAACCACTGTACTACCAGGAAGACCCTGGGAGGCATTTTATGAGACCTAATGAGGGAGCTATTTGGAGAATGTGGAGGAGGGGGGGAAGGAAGGGGGGTGGCGTTCAACGGAGAGGGAGAGCAGGAAACAAAAGCGGCAGATGGAGGAGGTTGGAGGGGAGAGCAGAGGGTTGAAGGGGTGAGGTGGAGAGGGCAGTGTCGGTGAGGCGGGGGCGTGGGGGGGACCAAGTGGGGAGGGGGGACAAGGTGGGGAGGGAGGGCAAGTGAGATAAGAGAAAGGAGCCGGTGGGAAGGGGTCAAAATTGACTCAGGGTCAACATGGTCCCTTCAACTCGCTCTGCTTCAGAAAATCTTGAATTTCTCTAGGCATTTTAAGATATTGCAGGAAGAATGTTCTGAATATAACTGCTTGACAAATAGTTTCTTTAAAGATGTGGGGCTTAGGGGCTTCCCTGGTGGCGCAGTGGTTGAGAGTCCGCCTGCCGATGCAGGGGACGAGGGTTCGTGCCCCGGTCCGGGAAGATCCCACATGCCGCGGAGCGGCTGGGCCCGTGAGCCATGGCCGCTGAGCCTGCGCGTCCGGAGCCTGTGCTCCGCAACGGGAGAGGCCATGACAGTGAGAGGCCCGCATACCGCAAAAAAAAAAAAAGATGTGGGCCTTAAAATCTTCTACCCTCCGTAGTAAGACCAGTGTTGACCTTTATCACCGACACTACGCTTCGCTTCTCAGTTGAGCCGGGACTCAAGTGTCAGGGACACCTCTGTGCTCAGCCTAGAGCAGGAGAGGGACAGATGCTGGGTGTGGGGAGGGCAAAGAGCCAGGGGCCCTGAGACCTCCCGCAGGTTCCCCTCCAGCAAAGTGCTTGCCTCTGGGAGACAAGGATGTCAGGAGAAGTGACGGGAGACTCCTGGTCCTCGGGAGCCTGCAGCAAAGAGGGCCACTAGGGATGAGACGAGGAGGGTGATAACCAGGGTGGACGCCCATTGCTGCCCAAACCCTGCCTCACCTTCTCTTTATTACACACCTGATCCCTGTGAAGGACAGCACTTCAGACTTTTCTCTGCATACACAAGTGCACACGCATTTCTTTCTTTCTTTTCTCTTTTTAAACAGGAATAGTTCTTTTTATTTTTAAATTGAACTGTAGTTGATTTACAATGTTGTGTTAATTACTGCTGTACAGCAAAATGATTCAGTTATTTATATATATATATATATATATATATATATGCACACATTCTTTTTCTTTCATATTCCTTTCCATTATGATTTATCACAGGCTACTGAATATAGTCCCCTGTGCTATACAGTAGGACCTTGTTGTTTATTCATTCTCTCTATAAAAGCTCACATCTGCTAACCCCAACCTCCCACTCTATCCCTCCGCCAAACTCCCTCCCCCTTGGCAACCACAGTTCTGTTCTCTATGTCTGTGAGTCTATTTTTGTTTCGTAGATATGTTCACTTGTGTCATATTTTAGATTCCACATATAAGTGATATATATGGTATTTGTCTTTCTCTTTCTGACTTACTTCACTTAGTATGATAATCTCTAGTTGCACTAACAGGAATCATTCTAATGTTTTCTTTGTTTTTGTTTTTGTTTTGCGGTACGCGGGCCTCTCACTGTTGTGGCCTCTCCCGTTGCAGAGCACAGGCTCCGGACACACAGGCTCAGCGGCCATGGCTCACGGGCCCAGCCGCTCCGCGGCATGTGGGATCCTCCCGGACCGGGGCACGAGCCCGCGTCCCCTGCATTGGCAGGTGGACTCTCAACCACTGCGCCACCAGGGAAGCCCCTAATGGTTTTTTAATAAGCTGCTTTTCCCACTCAGCTTTCTTAGGGACATATTAGCATGTTCATGGATAGATAAACATTATAATTTTTAATAGCTTGGACATGTGATTTCCGAAATTGCCCACAAATGTGCTATTTACAATGTCTATAGCCAATTATGCATATGGTGAAAATTTTAAAAATTGCTAATTACATATGCTTTCACATAAACCCTTATGTTTATCTGTATTTCTTCTTTGCTGTATAATCGATCACCTTTGCTTACATTTATTGGCCATTCTCAAATTGCCTATCATGTCTTATCCAATTTTCTATTGGTGTCTTTCTTATTGATTGGTAAGATCTTGTTGTACCTTTAATGCTAGCGGTCTTTGTCTGGCTTATAAAATGGCAACATTTTCCCAGTCTGTCATTTATCTTTGATACAAAATGTTTGAAGAAAAGAAAATTAGAATTTTTCTATAGCCCCATTTATCATTCATTCTTTAACAGTTTCTGCATTTACGTGCTTAGAAAAGATTTCACATCAGCTGTACAGGCAGCTGTATTTTCGGAATGTACTTTTTTACTTGGTCATTTTTTCACATCCAACTTAATCCATCTGGAGTACATTATGTTATAAGGCTTAAGTAAGTATACTTTTTTGTGTGTTTCTAATGACCACCCATTTGTGCCCTACCATTATTTATTCAATAACTCATTTTCCACTCTAGACCTGAAATGTCGTGAATATACATCAATGCATAGTCTCCTTTAAGTCCTGTTTTATCCCACTTATTTTTCTGTCCGGTGCCATAACTACACTGTTTAAATAATTATTTTAATTTAATTTAAATTATTAAATATCTTGTGATATCTGATGGCATCAGTGCCAGCTTCTTCTATTTTTTCAAAATCTTTTCCCACGCTTTGCCTTTCAGACACATTTAAAAATCAGATTGACAGTTTTCAAGTACCACTGTCCTCTGAAAAGTAGCAGTGAAATTTAGACTGGAATTTCACTGCATATACAAATTAATTTGGGGGGAGATTTAGAACCTTTTCAGTTTCCATCCAGTGGTGATTCATATACATTAATTAAGTCTGTTAAGTTTTTCAGAGCACATTTCTAGTTTTCTCCTAATAAACCCTAGACATTTCATGGTATGTGTGTATTTATTATATATGTATATTATGATTTGTTGGGTTTGAGAAGGAAAGTTTTAGTCATAATATTTCTAGCTATTCATTGATACTGTTGAAAAAATTTAAGTTTTATAGTTTATTTTATAATTATCCATTTTGCCAATTTCTCTTACTGATTTTACTATTTTTCAGATTTTTACTGAAATCTCAGGCATTTCAGGGATACAATCACTAAGTTTTCAAATGATGAAAAATTTCATTCTCCGAGTGCATTAATAGTTTACTCCTTGTTACTGAAAAGTAGTTTTCCATTGTAAGGATATGCCACAATTTGTTTATCCATTTGTCTGCTAATGGAAATTTGGGCTGTTGCTAGGTTTTGACTATTACAAATAAAGCTGTAATGAATGTTAATGTATACCCATATTTGTGTGGATATACGTTTTCCTTACTCTTGAGAAAATACCTAGGTGTGGAAAGGCTGAATTATATGATAGTTACATGTTTAATGTTCTAGAAACTGCCAAAAATGACTTTCCAAGAGGATTGCACCATTTTTAATCTCCTGCAGCAGTGCATGCGAGTTTCAATGGCTCAGTCTCCTCCCAACACTAGTTGTAATCAGTCTTTTTAATTCTAGACGTTCTAATGGGTTTGCAAGGATATCTCATTGAGGTTTTAATTTGCTTTTCCCTAATGACCAGTGGCATTGAACATTTTTCAGTGTTTATGTGCCATTGGCATATCTTCATACATGAAATATCTGTTCAAATTGCTCGTCCATTTTTAGTTGTTCTGTTTTGAGAATTCTTCATATATTCAAGAAAGAAGATGACAGTAAGCGGACTTCTAAGATGGTCCCCAGTGAATCTGATCCTGGTGTGTACGCCCTTGCGTAATCTCCTCATTGTGAGTGTGGCTGGATGTACTGAACAGCCTCTAATTAGTAGAGTGGGCTAAAAGGCATGGGTATAACTTCTTTTTTAAAAAATTTATTTATTTATTATTTATTTTTGGCTGCATTGGGTCTTTGTTGCTGCACGTGGGCTTCCTGTAGTTGTGGTGAGCGGGGGCTATTCTCTGTTGCGGTGCGCGGGCTTCTCATTGCGGTGGCTTCTCTTGTGGAGCACAGGCCCTAGGCACGTGGGCTTCAGTAGTTGCAGCATATGGGCTCAGTAGGTGTGGCTCGCAGGCTCTCGAGCTCAGGCTCAGTAGTTGTGGCACACGGGCTTAGTTGCTCCACGGCATGTGGGATCCTCCCGACCAGGGATCGAACCCGTGTACCCTGCACTGGCAGGCAGATTCTTAACCACTGTGCCACCAGGGAAGTCCCAAACTTCTAAGATTAGGTTGTCAAAGCGTGTGGTTCCCACTTTACTAGCCTTCCCCTGACCAGCCCTTTCTCTCTGACTCCTCTTGCTGCTCTGACAAAGCCAGGTGGAGGGGCCCACACAAGGAACTCGGGGTGACTCTGGGCCTACCCCTGCTGGCCCCTCAGTCCAACAGCCCTGGGGAAACTAGATCCTGCTGACAGCCTCATGAGGGCTGGAATTGTCCTTCCCCAGCTGAGCCTTCAGAGATGGCAGTCCTGGCCGGCACCTTGGTTGCAGCCTTGGGAAAACCCCCAACTCAGCAGACTCAGCTAAGCCATGCCGGGATTTCTGACCCTCAGAAATTGTGCGATGATAAGTGTGTTGTTTTAATCTGCTAATTTTGGAGATATCTTTTATGCAGCAGTGGATAACTAATACAAAATCCTTTATCTAATGTGTGATTTGCAACTATTTTCTCCCCGTCCTTGAGTTGTCTTTTCATTTTCTTCTGCTCTTTGGAAGAATACAAGTTCTTAATTTTGGTGAAGTTCAATTTATCAATTTTGATTTTTAATGGATTATGCTTTTAGTGTTGTGTCTATGAAATCTTTGCCTAATATAGGGTGGAATGATTTTTTCTTATTTTTTTCCAGAAATTTTATAGTTAGGTTTTACACTTAGTTCTGTAATCCATTTTGTGTTACTTTTTGTGTGTAGTGTGAGGTTGAAGTTTTTGTTTTGTTTTGTTATTATTTTTATGTATGTTTTGAAGCAGTGGTTGAGGTTAATTTTTTTCCCAAACTGATATCCAGTTGTTATAGTAGCCATTCTTTGAGATGACTTTTCTTTCCCATTGAATTACTTTAGAATCTTTGCCAAAAATCAATTGGCTGTAGATGTTTACATCTGTTTTGGAATACTCTGTCCTCTTCCATTGATGTATATGTTTATTCTTATGCCAATACCATACTCTTTGGAATATTTTGGTTTCGTGGTAATTGTTAAAAACAAATAGCATCAGTCCTCCAAACTTGTTCTTTTTCAATTTGTTTTGGCTGTTCTAGGTCATTGTCATAGGATCTGACAATTATAGCACCAATTGTTTTCAATATTTATTCTTCCTTTTGTCCTGTGGTTCAGAAGCCTGGGCAATGTATCTGGCCAAAAGACAGCATTTCATGGCAGCCTTCTTTTTAGATAAACATGGTCATGTGACAATTTCTGGCCAATCCGGTGCAAGCATAGGTGTTACATAAAACTTTCAAGAAGGGTCTTTCAAAGGTGGTGCAGAGGCCCAAGTACTCTTTTGATTTTCCTTTACTTATTTTCCTCTTATTTGTTTGCAGTGTAGAGGTAATGACTAGAGCTTTAACAGATCCTGTTCACTCTGAGGTGACTTTGAAGATCTAAGCCAGCATTGAAGAGCAGAAAAATAGGAGCTAGAAGTCCTTCATTATTTTTTATTACCTTTTTTTAATCCATACTGGATCTTTTCTGAATTCTTTTACGTAATAACAAAATAAACTGATACTTATCGTACTGGTATTTTGTGTTGTTCTGTTGTGTGTAACCAAACCTGTTCCTGATCAACATAGATTCTGTGATAGATATACTTTTTCCTATCCACTCATTTTAGAAAGGAGGAGTTTTATCCTAGCCTGTTTCCAATGCCGTGTAGATCAGTTTTTCTCTACTCTTCTTGTGTTCATTTCTTTTTACTTTAATAAAGTTATTTATTTATTTATTTTTGGCTACATTGGGGTCTTCGTTGCTGCATGTGGGCTTTTCTCTAGTTGCAGTGAGTGGGGGCTCCTCTTTGTTGCTGTGCGCAGGCTTCTCGTTGTGGTAGTTTCTCTTGTTGCAGAGCACAGGCTCTAGGCACGTGGGCTTCAGTAGTTGTGGCGTGCAGGTTCAGTAGTTGTGGCTCACAGACTTAGCTGCTCTGTGGCATGTGGGATCTTCCCGGACCAGGGCTCGAACGCGTGTCCCCTGCGTTGGCAGGCGGATTCTTAACCACTGCACCACCAGGGAAGTCCCTTGAGTTCATTTCTTAATCAATGGAAGTTGGTTTTAATTTCTCCAATAAAATGTGGTGAATCAGTTAAGTGATGAAGCTGTGATTTGAATTCAATTATGTCTGGCTCCCAAATTTAGTCCTTTTCTGCTCTGCCATGCTGCTTGTAATTCATAGTAATTATTAACTCAGTATCCATCTTGTTGCAATACATACAGGGTGAGAAACTGCCTGGAAGGAATGGATGGGCCATGTCATGGTCTTACACTTTGTGTGCGTTACCTGATACCATCACTAGGTACCGTCTGGAGGGGGTTGAGTAGAACCAGAAGAGCCTGCTCAGAAGTGAGCAATGTTTCAGGAATAAATTTACACGTACAGAATAATCCATGGTTGGACGCTGAAGCAATTTAAGAAATTTCTTTCCCTAAAAAGCAAGTTAAAGGATAGGATGTTTTCCCATCTGCTTTAATACCTGGTCAGAGTCTTGCTTTGAAGATAACAGTTGAGACAACTGACATCTTATATCCTTTTCTACTAATCGGACCAGGGTCATCTTTCAATTTTTTTAAAAAAAGAAGAATTTAATTCGTGAGATCTTTAAATCAGAGCGAATTAGATTGAAATTCAGGTTCTCCTATATGGAGATTTAGACAAGTCCATCATTGTTTCAAGTCTGTAAAACAAAGAAAATAGAATTAACCAGGCACGGTTATGTCTGAGTATTTGATACAACAAAGATGGTAGGTCCAGGCACTTAGTAGGCTGATCCCGGACACTTAGTAGGGCTATAGTTGTTGCTGTTTTTGCTCCCACACTGTCTAATCTTAAAAGGATGCCGTAACTAGAGTTAATTAATTGCAGCTGGTAATCTGGTTCAGAGCATGGATCCTGGTGGAAGGAGAAAGCTGTGGGTGGTATCCTGTGAAATCTATTTTTGTGATGTCCCCTGGCTGGGAGCACTGAATGGTGGTCGTGTGACTAGTGACATTGTCACTAGGACGGCCGTCAGTTGAATTCTTGCTGTGTCAGATGCCTAAATAAGATGGAAGCACATAAACCTAAATGCAGATCCCAGGCTTTCAAAAATGAGGCATTTTTTATTGGAGTGATTTATGGCCTTTTTGGATAGGAAATGCTAACGGAAGGGGCAACGGAAATCATTTTAATTATTGATGTTTTTATTGCAGCAGCAGAAGTCTCCGGTCTCTCCAGCTTGGAGATGGTTTGACTAATGCCAAGGGAAAAACTCCTGAAAATGGAGACTCAACCCTCGTGTTGTGTTGTTAACTGAAGACATTACTCTTGCTCATCAGAGTGCTTCACGGAGTCGGTTAATGTGGTTTCTTTTCAGCGAATGTGGGCTGACTGCATCGGTGGTTTCCGCTAACGCATCGTGAACAGACAGTGGGCAGATTGGTCCACGTTTTCACTCCTGATTCTTCGTCTTTTCTTTGCATTGATAGTTTTCATAAGTATTTCTCTTCTCAGTTAGTAAGTATCTAGCTCCAAACCTCGATACAGTCCCTGACCAACTTTCCAACTGATTCACTAAGATCCCCCAAGGAAAGCAACGCCACCATAGAACAATAAACATGCTCATGATTTGCCCAGAGAGAAATCTATACGTGGATCTAGGAAAGAGCTATTTGTATTCAAGCATAATAATACATGATTTTTCTTTTTCAAGACGTTCCCTTGAAACCAAAGATTTATTTTATCCTGTTTAAAAGGTAAAATACTCTCATCTTTCCTACTGTCACTCCTTAACATTTCATAAGATGTGAGAAGAAACCAAGACATTTAGTTCCATTTTCATGGTGATTTTGTCCCTTCTCACAAAATGTCCCTTCTGAAGGTGAGCCCACAGAACCTTCATGATTCACTCACAGTTGATGGGAATTTTCAGGAAGACTTGGGTTCTCCCACTCCCACTGTATTTTATTTTTTATTTTTTTAAGTTTTAATTTTTTTATTAGTTATCTATTTTATGCATATTAGGGTATATATGTCAAGCTCAGTCTCCCAATTCGTCCCCCCCCACCGCCTGACTTTCCCCCCTTGGTGTCCATACATTTGTCCTCTACATCTGTGTCTCTATTTCTGCCTTGCAAACAAGTTCATCTGTACCATTTTTCTAGGTTCCACATATATGCGTTAATATACGATATTTGTTTTTCTCTTTCTGACTTACTTCACTCTGTGTGAAAGTCTCTAGGTCCGTCCATGTCTCTACAAATGACCCAATTTCATTCCTTTTTATGGCTGAGTAATATTCCATTTATATATGTACCACATCTTCTTTATCCATTCGTCTTTTGATGGGCATTTAGTTCACTTCCATGACCTGGCTATGGTAAATAGTGCTTCAGTGAACACTGGGGTGCATGCGTCTTTTTGAATTATGGCTTTCTTTGGGTATATGTCCAGTAGTGGGATTGCTGGGTCATATGGTAATTCTGTTTTTAGTTTTTAAAGGAACCTCCATACAGTTCTGCATAGTGGCTGTATCAATTTATATTCCTACCAACAGTACAAGAGGGTTCCCTATTCTCCACACCCTCTCCAGCATTTGTTGTTTGTAGACCACTCCCATTGTATTATCCACTTGGCTTTTGTTTTCCTTTGGTAATACTAGAACATCCTAGACAATCTTGTCCAGCAGCTGCATGATTCACTTTTTTTCTGCTTTCACACCAGAAAACAACAGGGAGCTGAAGGAACTCCAGTCTTTCCTCAGGGTGATGCCTGAATTTCTATGTTATTTCTCAGCTCTCAGAGCCATGGAAGTTCTCATTCTGCATTGGGCTGATGGCCAGAGTTTTCCCTGAATTTGAAGATTTCCTTCATTGTGTGCTGGGGAAGCACAAAATCGTGGTTCTTGAAAAGTCATTTTTCTATTAGTAAATGGGCCTTTCCAATCATTTTGTACCAAACTGCTGATATTTCTGAGAGAAAAACAAGTACCAAAAGTTCAAAAGTTTACTCTTTACGAGAAATGTTGCACTAATTTCCCTCTTCTTGCACTGGGTGACTCAAGTGTGATCAATTTTTATGCTGTGCCAATTTTTCAAAAGAAGCAATCAGGAGTCATTCCTCATCTTCTGCTCCATGCCCGGTTCTAGAAAATGCTCTGTCTTCTGGAGTCAGTAACTTTCTTTTCTTTTTTTAAAAAATTTTATTATTATTTATTTAATTTATTTATTTTTGGCTGTGTTGGATCTTGGTTGCTGTGTGCAGGCTTTTCTCTAGTTGCGGCGAATGGGGGCTACTCTTCGTTGTGGTGCGCGGGCTTCCCATTGCAGTGGCTTCTCTTGTTGTGGAGCACGAGGTCTAGGCACACAGGCTCAGTAGTTGTGGCTCGTGGGCTCTAGAGCGCAGGCTCAGTAGTTGTGGCTCGTGGGCTCTAGAGCGCAGGCTCAGTAGTTGTGGCTCGTGGGCTCTAGAGCACAGGCTCAGTAGTTGTGGCTCGTGGGCTCTAGAGCGTAGGCTCAGTAGTTGTGGCACGCGGGCTTAGTTGCTCCACAGCATATGGGATCTTTCTGGACCAGGGCTCGAACGCGTGTCCACTGTGTTGGCAGGTGGATTCTTAACCACTGCGCCACCAGGGAAGCCATGGAGTCAAGAACTTCCTTTATAAATCTTGTTAGCTCATGAAACAGCAGGATGGAAGATTAAAGACCGTTATTGAAATGACCGGTTGAAAGAAAGGAGGTGCTAAGAACAATAAGGAGCAGTAAGATTGTTAGTGCTCAATCTTAAATGTGATGATTTTGAAAAAAATAATAAATAAATGGGAATAAATGTGGGCATTGGGGATATAGAATAAAAGACCTGTAAACTATGAATGCCTTTGGGAATATTTTCCTCCAATCATGGCCCATGTAGAAGCTTGAATACTCAGATCAGCAAACTAGTGAGGCCATACTCCCTCCCCTCCCCTGCAAATGGAGGGGCCAAGACACCAAAATGTCCTTTTATGTCACTTTTCTTTTGTGGTCTGATCCACCGGGGCAAATGCTTCACCTCTTAGAACCGCTGGTCACAGTTCATCTTTCATCATGGTGTCCCCCGCTTTTGGTTGTCTGACGTGAATGGAGACAGTTCAGTAGGAAGTCAGCCAGGCAGGTTCTTACTGAATATTCCTGTCATGGATCCTGGGATCCTGCTGAGAACAAGACATACGAGTCTTTGTTCTTAAAAAAACGAACATTCAAGTTGTGCATCAAAATCAGTATTTTTCAGGTAGTTTTAGACCCTTCACGGAGCAACTCCATGACAACCTGCTTTAGTCTTGCCCGCCCCCCCTTCACCTAGAAAGGCACCCAGTGCAGCGGGGGTGCTCAAGAAACATCCTATTTAATGCAGAATAAGACCTTGTTTTTAAGGAGTCAATGGCTGCTTTGAAACCAGGTGAAATAAAACAGGATTTAAATATGTTGTCAAGCAACTCTTTACTGGCTCATTCAAAACAATTTAAATTTTAGCCTTAATCAGGCTTCCCATCTCTTTTGGGATTGGAGGCCCTGAAAACCTGCCGCCAGGCCCCCTATTCGCACTCAGAAGCCCTCTTTCTGAGCCCCATCCCGCTGCCTTGACCCTGCAAGGTCACTTCCCAGAACGTGACACCTGCTTGGACATCAGAATGCCACCCACCTCTGGATCTCCTGGATTCCCCACTGCTACTCCCTGATGTGTTTTGGGGGAATCGTGTTCCTGGAATTGGATCTACTTGGTGAACCACCTAATGTCTGTTGTCACACCTGTGGGTACTAGGTGGTCTGCAATCTCGGCTGGCCCAGCCCCGCTGGCTTGACAGTTGTACACACAGACCGCAGCCCCTCCCAACTATGTCTCCCCAATTCAGTGAACAGGGTCAGCAGGACAACCCACAGCACAGGCTGAATGTGCCTGATCTCTTCTGTATGCTCCTCAGGGACCCTCCACCCGTCTGCCCCGGAGGCGGACCTGTGCTCTGGAGGCCACAGATGTCAGAGCTCAGGGTCTCACTGCCTGGCTCCCCACCCTGGCCTGTGGCTCATTTCCTGCAGTCCCCTTGCTCTGGCCACCTGGGCCCACGGGTTGAGCCTCCCTCTCCCAGGACCGCTCCCTTCTTGCCCTCCTCAGTGTCCTTAGACACTCCCCCACCCCGGCATCACCCCCTTTGGCTTCTGGACCTTGGTAAATCGTGCCTTCATCAAGCCCCACCCCGCCCCATATCACAGGAGGGAGTGTGCCCTGCTGGTCCATGTCCTTGAAGAGCCCTCAAGGTTAAACTGATCCAGTCTTGGGAAGTGAGAATGCCAGGGCTCTCTTACAGCATCCCCAGCAGCCAGCTTCCCTTTCCTCCTGCTGGGATCTGTTCCACTGGTCTTGGTCTGGCAGAAGTTATCCTGGTACACAAGACAGTACAGATGCAGGTCTTTTTCCTCTGTCATCCACCAGCCTTAGTCCACCAACAGCGAATGGGCTCAGTGCTTGCTTCTATGGTTGTACAAGAAAGGAGAACACTTTCCTCTTTCTTTTCCTCCCTCCCTCCTTCCCTCCCTCTCTCCTTCCTTCTTTCCTTCCCTCCTTCCCTCTTTCCTCCCTCCCTCCCTTCCTTCCTTCCTCCCTCCCCCCCCTTCCTTCCTTCCTTCCTTCCCTCCCTCCTTCTCTCCTTCACCTTAGCGTTTTTGACTTGCCTTCCTTCATAAATGAAGATGAGTGAGGTGTCCTATCCCATAGTATCCTATTCTCATTAGTCCTGCATTGTCACTAATACACCGTAATTAGCCATAAAGATAGTAATAACAATAAAACAAAATCTTAATTTCCTTGTTATGAGAAGAATTTCCTCTTATTGCCTCACTGCAACGTTTCTTTGTTTCAATTAACTGTACACAATGAAAGAAACAAGTTAATGGCTTAGAAATGAGCCTGCCCCAGAGGAGTGTTAAATATGAGAAAACTAATCAAGATTAGTAAGTAACCTTTCCACAAGGAGCTATGTTATCCTAAAAGAAATTCGTTTTAAATATTTATTGTCATTCAAATGGTCTTGGAACCATGATATCTTAGAAGGATGTTTTGTTTGTGTCCCTGAATAGCTGGAACATTTGGTTATGGATGGATTTGGAATATCAGTCCTAGAACTGACTTCCACGAGACTACTCATTCATTCCACTTTCAGTAAACTTTTCCCAATAACTCTGACTTTCACGATTTCATTTGTAGACACACTTTCTCTCTTTCTGGAGGAAAGCTCTGTAGTGGGCAGCGGCCCTCTTAGCTGGGCCCAGGCCCAAGCCAGGCAGGCACAACATGTCCTGTGTCCCCAGAGGGCAGTGCATCCTCAGGGCCCAGGGCTCTGCCCACAGTGCCCCCAGGGTCACTGTCTGCACTCATTGTGAGCCTCCTTCCGCAGCCTCGTGTCGTGGAAGAAGTGAGGCTCCTCCCTTCTTCCTCTGAGGGCAGAGGGTCTAACTAGAAATAGCTCCTAAATCAAGAAATGACCTGCTTACCAAAACTGAAAGAGTTTCCTGAGAGAAGAAAATGTTTTTCTTCCATTCGAGAGCTTGACTGTTTGAGAGCCCAGGGGTGGCTGCCCTGCACTCCCAATGGATGCTCGGATTTTCTAGAAATTCACCAAGGCTTTAACTACACCAAGAGGAATCTCACAGGATTCCCAGCAGCTTTGAAACAAGATGCAGCGAATTTTCTGACTGATGTAGGATTTATAACTTTCTGAGTTGTGTTGTGAGTTGAGGTGGCTCCTGGTCTGCGGGGCCTGCTGTCCTTCCCCGAAAACAAAGAGGCTCTTGTGCTCATTCCCTTGGTGGAGCTGAGCCCTCCAGCCATCGCGAGGGCTTCAGAGGCTTTTCCTCAGAACTAACTGGCAGCCTCACCGTCCTTAGAGGAAGTTGTCGTTTTGCTGCTGTGTTGCTGTAAGGCTTTTTCACGAGCGGACGACAGGGACCCTTGAGAGCCTCTCCCTCCCATGCATTGGGAAGGGGCCACCCCCCATCCTGAACGTGGCAGGGGAGACCTGTGATCCGGAGCAGCCCCAGTGGCCTACGTGGCCTTGTGTCCGTGGCCTGGTCCTGTCTCTGCCACCACGGTTTTGTATGTGGCCGACAGAGGACAACTGGGCCCCGGGAATCTCAGTCCCTCCCCCAGGTCAGGTCATCAGAGAGCCCTGAAGTCCACTAAGATGCGATTAGTGTTTCCCGTGTGCTGAGGCTCTGCGTGGGATGCGTTAGAATGTAACTTGTCTTGTCCTTCCAGCCCCTGGAGATGTGGCTGTCTCACCCCGATGAGCGCGGGTCCCTAAAGCTACATCCTCTGCCCGGAGCCACCTGCCGGCAGCGGTGGGGCCCGGACTCGGACCCAGACCTTGGCTGCGGAGCTGCAGGATGCGCGGCTCTGGATCTGGGTGCGCGGGCGGCTTCCCTCCTCCTGCATCTGCGCGCCACCCTCATCCTCTGAGCCGCCAGGGTCCTGTGTGCAGCGGGGTCTCTGACTTCTAGCTCCCTTTGGGCTCGGCCGTCAGGAAGCCCCCGCTCCCCCGACGGGGGGCGTGGGGCGATGGGCAGAGAAGAACCGGCGTTTCCCGGCAGCTGGGGCCACTGAGCTTCTCCACCGAAGGGCCCGCGTCCTCTATGGCCCTGCGGTTCCCAAGTCCTAGAAGCTGCCTGCTCCCCTCCCGATTCAGGCTTCTGGCGCCAGTCAGGGACCCTGGGGTTCCCTGTTCTTCTCCCACTTTGTAAATCACCCCTCACTAAATCCTTTTCAAAATGCTCTGCTGGTGCCCTTTGCTCCTGCGGGATTCACACAGAGATGCCTCCAGTGTGTCATAGCCCACTTAAAACGCGTCCTCAGAAATGACGGACAGTGATGCGAGAGTGTACATCTGAAAAGGTCTCGGCAATCTTGAATTTTAATTTTTAAATTTATTCTGGGCTGTGCTGGGTCTTCGTTGCTGCCTGCGGGCTTCCTCTAGTTGCAGTAAGCGGGCGCTACTCTTCGTCGCAGTGCACGGGCTTCTTATTTCAGTGGCTTCTCTTGTTGCGGAGCATGGGCTCTAGCATGTGGACTTCAGTAGTTGTGGCTCGTGGGCGCTAGCGCACAGGCTCAGTGGTTGTGGTGCACGAGCTTAGTTGCTCCGCAGCGTGTGGCATCTTCCTGGACCACGGCTCAAACCTGTGTCCCCTGCATTGTCAGGCGGATTCTTAACCACTGTGCCACCAGGGAAGTCCCTCGGCAATCTTTTGGGAAGTTAGAATTAAGTGTTTCAGGCGTTTACATTCTTCAATGTCCCCTTTCCAAGATATCAAGATACCAAAATGACCACATCTTCTGTGTACAGCACCAAGGGAAGACGGTCTGGTTCAACTAACTTATAAGCAGAAAGTGTATTTTTTCGATGCATTTATTAGCACTGTTTTTGGTCAGAAAACTAGACCTGTGCTGACTCCAGTGCTCCAGGCTGGCTTTAGGGCACAGCAAACACCCCTCTCGGGCACCTGCTCATCTCCCTCCACTGTGCTTCCCTCCTCTTTCTAGCTGTTCTGCTCCTATTGTCACCTGCTTTCAAATTCTTCTCTAAGAAGGTGACAGAAAGTTCCTGGAGAAGTGGATCAATTCCTGACTGCCTCATTTTGCTAGACAGATTCTTTTTTCCAGGAAGACAGTAGTTTTCCCTGTGTGTGATGATTTGAATGGGATTGCGAATGGGCTTCAGGGTCAGAAAGGCCAACTCCCCCCTCTTCAATTCCCTGCTCAGCATTTGGGGGCTTTGCGATGATACAGAAGAACAGACCAACGAGATGGATGGTGAGTATCAGTTAAAACAGCACAACTTGGATCTTTTTTCCCAAATGCACAGAGATTAGTGGCTGAAACAAAAACACTACCAGGGGTACTGCGCTGGTGGCGCAGTGGTGAAGAGTCCGCCTGTCAATGCAGGAGACATGGGTTCGATCCCTGGTCCGACGGGAGGATCCCACATGCCGCAGAACGACTAAGCACGTGCGCCACAACTACTGAGCCTGCACTCTAATGCCCGCGAGCCACAACTACTGAGCCCGTGTGCCACAACTACGGAAGCCCACCTGCCTAGAGCCCATGCTCCGCAACAAGAGAAGCCACGGCAGTGAGAAGCCCGTGCACCACAACAAAAAGTAGCCTCCACTTGCTGCAACTAGAGAAAGCCCGCATGCAGCAACGAAGACCCAAAGCAGCAAAAAAACCCACAAAAACAAAAACACTACCAGGAAGCAAACACATTAGTGTCCAGGACCCTTATTTCAGTGTGTGTGTGTGTGTGTGTGTGTGTGTGTGTATGTGTGCGTGTATATGTGTCTGACTGTGAATGTGTGTATATGTGTGTATGTATGTCTATGTGTTTGTATGTGTGTGTGGTCATGTGTATGTGTGTGTGTCGAGTGGAGCTTGACTGCTGTTAACTTCCTGCTCCTCTCTGCACCATCCCCCTCCCCCAGAGTCCCCATAAAATCACCAAGGCGGTCTCTCCTGTCAGACAGGATCCTAAGTTAACACAACAGTTGTGATTTTTGGAATGCTTTACTTAGACTCATTCAAGAGGGTTCAAAAAACTCAGGTATGCATGCAATTTGGGAAATTAAATCTTCCACTGAATTACTGAAAAAACAACACTATATAACTTCTTAAATAAATGCTCAGCTTCATATCATAAAGAAAATATTCCAGATAAACATAATTTGGGTCAGAGGATCAATTAAAATAGCAGTTGTGGTTTTCTACTTCTCAAAAATATATGGTTTGATGGTTCCTACATTCCTGGGGGATGAAGAGGACAGAAGTCAAACCTGTCTTTGTTAGGACACACAGAGCTTAATCTCTCACTGAGTTAGCCCATAACCCTCATGTGTCTCTATATACACGTGGCCTCTTTCCATGGCTAGAGCTGAAAGAAAACTGACTGAGGCTCAGGAAACCCATCTAAAGCTGCCTCTTGATACCAGAGATCCTTGTGGACCGCACAGTGGTTGTACTTTCTTCCTGTGAATGAAAAGGCCAGTATCACTGGTTTTCCAAATTTTTTAGTGAAAAATTCTTCAAAGAAACACTTACAGATGCCAAATACATACAGCTGGCACACTGACTTGTGTTTAACAGGACTGTAAACCAAGTGCTCACTCTCCTACCCGACCCTCCACCTCTGCGCCCACCACGTCATCTGAAATCCTCCTGGCCCCTGGACCAGAGGCGTGGCCTCCTCTGACTCCCGACTCCCAAATTACTAGGTGTCCCTCACTTTCTGATGACAGTACTCCTCCCACACATATGACCAGAGTAGTGGACAAGCCATACCCAGGGACGAGGCAGTTCGGAGCCCTCCCCAATTTTCTCTGGGCCCTTGGACTGTGCTCTGTAGTGTCAGGAAGAGTGAGCCTTTGGGGGAAAGTGGGGGGAGCTTGCAGGTTGTTGACAAGCCTGGCCCGCAGTCCCCGCCCTGCTGGACTTTGTGGTCTTTCCCTGAAGGGGGTTACATACCACTCGCTCTGTGCCCCCTCGCTTTCGAATACAGGGCTTGTGTTTTTCTACCAAATAAAGTTACCCAACCGGTAAGGAGTCGAACAGTCACCCAAGTTATTCTTCCTGTTACAACTTAAAAGAGAATAAAGAGCTCTCTGTGTTCAACAAAAGTATCTTCAGAAAAAGGTGGACTGGGAGAGGGCAGCCTGGATGTGATCGTATTTACCTTCTGGCAGAAGAAAACATTTTATTATTTTATTGTTCTGTCTGTCTGTCTCTCTCCTAACACTTTATATTTGACATTAGAAGTACGAAGGGGGAAAACCATCTTGAATAACTTTGATTTTGGGGTGTGAATGATTTTTAAAAACCCTGCAAGTATGAGTCATAAATTACAGCCTATGTTGATTGAATGAAACCCTTCTTAGATGCTGTCACAACTGAAAGCAGGAGTGACCCAGAACAAATCCTTCATTTTTCTTCAACGTGTTTACCCAGTGACATTAGCGAACACAGAATAAGCAGGTATTTTTACTAGACTTTCATATCAGAGATCAAAATCTCCTTTTTTGATGAGGTTCTTGTAAGCAAGTGAGAGCAGCCAGCAGGGGTAATTAGGCCGCAGGACTAACCAGCGTGTGGGCGCTGCTGCCCCAGCCTGGCTTGTTAACCCCACTGCTTATCAGCTGCTTGATAAACACCAAGATTCCTGGGCCCCAGCACAGACCAATAGATTCAGAACTGGGGGCTGTTCTGTGTCAGGGAACATGCATTCTATTGATTCTTTTCTATTGTGTTTTAAATCTCTATTTTATTTTATTTCCTCTCTGATCTTTATTGTGTCCTTCCTTCTGCTGACTTTAGGCTTTGTTTGTCCTTCTTGTGATTCTTTTAGTAGGTAGGTTAGGTTGTTTATTTGAGCTTTTTCTTGTGTTTTGAGGAAGGCCTGTATCACTATGAACTTCCCTCTAAGTACTGCTTTTGCTGCATCCATAGATTTTGTATGGTTGTGTTGGAAGGTGCGTGCTAGACTAGCAACCTGGCTGATTCCTGTTCACCCCAAGGCTTGAGAAATGGTTGTTGGGGGGAAGTTAGGCAGAACTGGCATCAAATCCCCTCCCCGCTCCACTGCCTAGTATCTGTGTGACTTCTGGAAATCTTTTTTTAAGACAATGAGATATAATTAACCTATGACATTATGTTAATTTCATGTGTACGAGATAACCATTCGATTTTTGCATATATTATGAAATGATCACCACAACAAGTCTAGTTAACATTCATCACCACCCATGCTCACATTTTGTTTTCCTTGTGGTGAGAACTTTGCAGATCTACTCACTCTTGATATCAACTCTGCAGGGATTTTGTGAGCATTTGTGAAAACAACGAACTGGGGTTTAGACCAGGTTAGCCGCTATGACTTGAAGATAAGGTTTGTGACCAAGCCTGGACTGTGCTGGCACATCACAGCCTCTGTGAATGTTACCACACACACTGTGTGTACAGAAAAGACATTTTCTCTTGGAGCTTAGATATAAATAAAAGACATGGTGAGACTTTTCTGACACGTTTTGGGGGCCTGGCATGAGGACCACTGTGGGGAGAGGTGTAGGCGTTGGGGACAGCCTGATCCAAGGACCTCGACGGAATACTTGGTGTCAAAATATATTCCTCACGGAATATAATATATATATAATCTCCTCATGGAGATGGCCGTTTGTGCACTGAGATTCATTGCCGGAGGCATGAAAAGGGTTCTTCTCAGGTGGTAAGAATTCCTGCAGCCGGTTCACACTGTCCAGAGCAGAGAAGTGCCGCGGGGTGGACAGAACCCAGCCCTGGACTGGAGGAGGTGGCAGGGCAGGGCTGGCAGAGGCATGGGGTGTGTCCACTCACAGTTTTGTCTGGACCGGGCTTCACTTCGTTTGTTAGGTCTGATCTGCTCTGAGTAAACTGGACAGAGAACCAGCAGGCACATTTACATAAAATATAAAGCAGGGCATGTATATAGAGTGAACTTGAGCCATAAGGAAGTTCTCTGGATGTAGGGAAGGCATGGTGTCCATTACGGAGAGAACCCTCTGTGACGTTCTTTTCCTTTCCTTTCCTACTCATTATGCTTCATCGAGGACCAGATAAGGGTAAAACGTACTACCTTTTAAAAATTACAAAAATTACACATACAAACCATTTCCTTAAAGTGATGGGCAGACGTTAAATGTAATTTTTGTATATTTTTAAAATCTTATCACAGTCCACATAATGAAACTTGGTTAGATTTCAGTGAAAATTATCTTCCAGAGGAGGGTTTTTGCTTTTTCCGTGGGATGGGGTAACTTGGCTACAATTAGGAGGGATGGTGTAGCTTTTATGCCGATGAGGTGTGCCAGCAGTGTGATAGTTTAAACATATTTAAACAAAAACAAAAACAAGAGCAAAAGGACGGATGCACAGACTTGCTGCTTAGATCACTTTAGCTTTTAGCACCCAGTTTCTTTCACTGATTAAAAAAAAAAGTTACACCTGAAAAAAAAAAGTCCCACACAAGTGAGACAGTTTGTCTTTTCTCAGTCCTTGATGATCAAGTATATAAAAGTACACACATAGAATATTTGAGTGAAAAAATAAGGCTTACCAAATAGATCTAATATACACTGAATGTATACCTTATAAACTGACACTGAATTTTCAATTCAAATGTTCATGAAACTTTTATAAAAACTAGCAATATATTAGATTACAAAGAAATAAAATTGTAAGTAAGACAGAGTAAACATTATGTATTTCTGGCTATGCAATGATATTATAAGTAAGTACCAACTATGAAAACAGTGTAATAAAACCCCACCCATTTTGATATTATACAAACATCTGGAAAGTAACTTTAGGATCAAAGAGGAAGTCAAGCCTGAAGTTGCAGAACATTCAGAAAATAGTAATAATGGGAAAACTCCAGATAAAAATCCACAACTTATTGCCAAACCTACACTCAGGGGAAAATAGAATTTATCGTAAAACGTAGGTTGTTAAAAAGTAACAGAAAATAAACCTAGGCAAAGCAGGAGGAAAAAGTTAATAAAGTTGTGAAAATAAGTCAGAAAAGGGAAAAATAACAGAATGGATGTATATATAAAGGGCTATTCCTTCAAGAGAAAAATAAACATTAATCAGATAAAACCCAGTAAATAAGTAAATCAAGGGATGGGCAAGGGGAAGAGTGTAAGAATGCCAAAATAGAAATAAGAGCAGGAAAATAACCAGTTATAGAGAAACTTAAATATAAAATCGTCCTTGACAGAAATCTATCCTAAAGAGATCAAATATAGGATAAAATAAAAGTATAACTAACATAAAACTGATGAAGGAGAGAGGGGGGGGGGGGACAGAGGTCCAAAAGATCTACATCTTAAAAACATTATGAGGAGATTCTCCCAAACTTAAAAGAAACATAAATTTTTATGTTATTTCAACTGTTCTAGAGCTTTCTGATTATTCTTACAACACCTATATAAAAGCTGTACCAAAACCAGGTAAAGGTAGCATACAACATAAATAACTGTAGATCAGTATCACTTATAAATATTGATGACAAATAAATAGAATATTAAGAAGTAGAATCTGGCAGAACAATGAAAGAATACGTAATAAAGATAGTGACGGACTATAACTCATGGGTGAAAAAACAATTCATGTGTCCATAGAACGGAAGGAAGGATGGAAGGAAGGAAGTGTGGGAGGAAGGAGGGAGGATGGAGGGAGGGAGGATGGAGGGAGAGAGGAAGGGTAGGAGGGAGGGGCCTAGGAAGAAGGAACAGCTCTTCCCTATAATAAAATGCCAAACAGTAAATATAAAAAGAAATGGTAGAGTCTGAAATACCATGATGCGGCCAGCATAGTAATATCTGATTCAGGCAAAAATTATTAAGGGATTCTAAAACTCCTCAGTGAGACTTAGATGCGGAAAAAGATATTATACAGTCCTGGATATCTGTCTACCTCCACAGATTACTTACTAATTTCAAAGGAGAAAAATGGTCATTTTACTCGACAGATATGTTATCAAAGCTCACATGACCAAGCACAGATGGACCGGCACCAGATGTCTGCTGCTGAGATGACTGAGGACGTATCATTTCTATGAATTCCTGCCCAGAATGCATAAGCTGAACCTAATCTTTGGGACACAAGAAAAATTCAATTTAAGGGGCATTCTATAAAGCTACTGGCCTGTGTTTTTCAAGATTTCAATGTCATGAAAGAAAAATAAATCCTGAGGACCTTTTCCATATTAAAAAGTGCTAAAGAGACAAGATAACCAAATTTAATGCATGATTGGATCCTGGATCAGAAAAATAGCAGCTATAAAGAACATTATGGGGAAGATTGGCAACATTTTAATATAGACAGTTAAGGTGTCAATGTTAACAATCATTTAAATTTGATCACTGTGTCCATGGTTATATAGGAGAATGTTCTCCTTTGTAGTACACACCCATTGAAGTATTTAGCAGAATAGACTAATCATATCTGCAATTTTCTACCAAATATTTTAGTAAATATAAACATATAAAGGACGGCAGAACAAAAATAGCAAGCGGTTAAGAGTAAATAAATCCGGGCGAAGAACACAGAAAAATTTATTGTACGATTCTTAACAACTTTAGTAAAATCTTGTGGGTTTTTAAACAACTAATTAAAAATATAAAGATTAAGTAGTTATTCTGAGATGTATAAGATGGTTCATAATTAGGAATGACTGAAATAATTCACAATATATTAGTTCTAAAGAGGAGACACTGTCTGGTTGTCTCTGCAGTTTCCAAAGGAACATTTGACAAAAGTTCCACAATGATTTCTAACCTAAAAAATAAACACCTTTAGTAAAGTAGGTGGATAACTTACTGGGATCAATACATATGTTCATAACCAACTTCATGTTTCATAGTGGAAGGGCAGAAGCATTCCTATTAAAGTGAGGAAAGGAACATTGTTTTACTGTTACCACTGTTTTTCCAAATTGTTCTGGAAGTATTAGACTATACAATTAGAGAGAGCACAATATATATGATATGGGCATAGTGTAGAAATGGCATGTGTCACTGAAAAACTCAATAGAGTGAACTAAATATTTTTAGAGATGCATTTGGTAAGAATGTTAGTTATAATTAATATATTAAAACCACATTTGAGCAGAAATAATGAATTATAAACTACAATAGAAGGAAATGCACCACTGACAACAGAAATCTCCAAATCATGGAATACGCTGAACAAAATTAACAAATATTTTTTGTGTCTATAGAGTAAAAGGATAAAATCTTACTGAAGGAAATAAAGGAAAAATGGAATAGACTGAGTAATATACCTGGTCCCTGGATAAAGGAAAAATGGAATAAATTGAGTAATATACCTGGTCCCTGGATAAAAAATATTTTTCCTGAAATTAATATATTTCAGAGCAATACCAAAATGATTCTTTTGAAAGTTTCTGATAAATTTATCTGAAAAAATGAAACAAAATCTAAAAATTATGAAACTAAAGGAAAAATGGGAAGGCACAAGGTATAACAGCATTCCACTGTATTATCAGTAAGCTATTAGATATTCAATTTGATGGCCTAGAGAATTCGGAAATAAACTGAGGTAAATATGAGCTTCAGTATATTATAAACATGATAGGGTTTTTTGTTTGTTTGTTTGTTTTAATTGGAGTATAATTGCTTTACAATGTTGTGTTAGTTTCTGCTGTACAATGAAGTGAATCTGCTATATGTATACATATATCCCCTCCCTCTTGGACCTCCCCCTCTACCCCCAATCCCACCCATCTAGGTCATCACAGAGCACCGAGCTCCCTGCACTATACAGCAGGTTCCCACTAGCTATCTATTCCACACATGGTAGTGTGTTTATGTCAATCCTAATCTCCCAATCTGTCCCACCCTCCCCTTCCCCCACTATGTCCGCACGTCCGTTCTCTATGTCTGCGTCTCTATTCCTGCCCTGCAAATAGGGTCATCTGTACCATTTTTCTACATGTTTTAGATCAATAAGGGGAAATAAATTATTTGATATATGGCATTGGGAAATCTGGCTGTTTATTTATTTGTGAAAACACTAAAGTATATCTCCACCTCAGTCTAATGTAAAAATGAACTCCAAATGTAGAAGCTTTATATATTTAAAAATTGAAATATGAGATTTTCCTAAAGAATACGGCTAATTAGTATTTATGATCATGTATACGTGTGTATGAGATATATCCAGTGAGAGGATGATTGTGATAAAAGCCTTTCCAGGAATGTCAGAAAAAACAGATACCATAAAAAAAGATGAATAGGGCTTCCCTGGTGGCGCAGTGGTTGAGAGTCCGCCTGCCAATGCAGGGGACACGGGTTCGTGCCCCGGTCCAGGAAGATCCCACATGCAGCGGAGCGGCTGGGCCCGTGAGCCATGGCCGCTGACCCTGTGAGTCCGGAGCCTGTGCTCTGCAACAGGAGAGGCCACAACAGTGAGACGCCCGCGTACCGCCAAAAAAAAAAAAAAGAATAAATCTACTTCCAAGAGAATAAAACTTCTGTATGTCAAAAAAACTTTACAGAAACTGAAAGAAAAACCAAAAAAGAGAAAATAGTCTGAACAAAATTGACATGTAAGTATTATTATAAAGACGAAGAGGGTTTTTTAAAAAAACAGAATATGCAAAGGATGTACATAGATAATTCATAAAAGAATTACAAACGACCAATAAGCATATTAGCAGATTGTTAAACTTTCTGATACACATGAAAATAGATACTTTTCTCCTATGCAATTTGCTTTTAAGATAAAAGAAAACTACTGAACATTTAAATCTTTTTGCTATAGTGGTTTTTCCTTTGAGCACAAATCCCACTTCAGGGAATTTGCTCCAGTACTGTCATCTCTGCCTTGTCTACACTATATGAATAAAGATCACACCGCATTTCCATTTATAGGGAATGGGTTAAATAAATTACTGCATGATAACTTAATGGAATATGATCCAATCATGAAGATGATAATGTAAATAGTAATTTTGACATGGGAACATGGTGAAGGCATATTATTCAGTTACAGCACATCTAGTACAAACTCATTTATGTAAACCTATTTATCCAATCTCTGTCCATATATGTGTATACAAGAAGAGAGAAAAATGGCTGGTGGCCATTCACGAAAATGGTAAGAATGGTTTCCTCTGTGCTCCAGAAAAGTGAGGTGGCTTTACCTTCCTTTTTTTACTTTATTGTACTGCTTGAAGTTTTTGTTTTTGTGTGTTAGTTAGTTTGTTTTAACAGGAATCAATTGATCTAGTAGCTAAAATGGAAGCAACCCCAGTGTCCATTAACAGATGATAGATAAACAAAATGTGGTCTATACATACAGTACTATTCAGCCATAAAAAGGAAGGACATTCTGACACGCTACCACGTGGATGAACCTTGGAGACATTAGGTTAAGTGAAATAAACCACCCTCAAACAGACAAAGACTGTATGATTCCACTTCTATGAGTCACCTTATATGAGTCAAACTCACAGAGAAGGAAAGTAGAACGGCAGCTGCCAGGGGCTGCGGGAGGGGGAAGTGAATGGGGACAGAATTTCATCTGGCAAGATGAGAAGAGTTCTGGAGATGGATGGTGGTGATGGTTACACAATGATGTGATGCACCTAGTACCACTGAACTGTACGTTTAATGACGGTTAAGATGGTAAATTTACGTCATGTGTATTTTACCACAATAAAAAGAAACAAAAGGGGAATTGATCCACAAGAGTGTTCCCCCCCCACCACAATCTATTAAATTTAGCAGGAAGATTTATCAGTTTGTGAAGTGAACTGAGAGACCGTGGAGTAGACATGAGGAATCAAATACCTCATTTGGGGGAAACCTCTTACAAAAGAAGAAACATCCAGGAAGCAGATGGCCAGGCAGGTGTTGACATTCCTCTGATGGCATCCAGAGACACCAAAGGGTGGCACAGCCAGCGATGGTAGGAGGGCAGATTTCATAGAATTGAACAGATTTTTTTCTTTAACACATAAAATAGACCAAGGGTGCTTCACAAAATAGGAGGAGGCACTGTTGGTCCGAGTGTAGCCTTTTAGAAGTGAAAACCAAGATGTAGGCAAGAGGATTTCATGACAATTTTTATTCATTCTCATCGCCGCCACGATTGAGGTCTATTTTGCTCACCATCCAATTTTATTTTTATTCTAATTCCACCCAAATAAATATGAAGAGCAGGGCTTTCTGTGCCTCCTGGGAGCTCTGTGTGGGCGAATCTCAGTGAATGCTCTTGGCCTTAAAAATAGAAGCACCATCAAAGGAGCAGGCTTCCCCTGCCAAGGCCACGACCAGAGAAGCAAAACAAGGGGTAAGGCCAACTCAAGGGAGAGACGACGGAGAGAACTCGTCCTGCACAAAACGTTCCTGAGCTGAAAGTAACACAGGTATAAAGAAGAGAAGGAAAAATGTCAGGTAATGTGAATGGCCAGCCGCCCCCCAAGGTCGCTTCAAAGAGGATGACTCAGAGCCACAAGTGCACCAGCCAGACCAGAGACGGAAAGCACAGCGATTCCACAGAGGACTGAACCATATAAAAACTGCCTTTGTTTCTCATCCCACAGAATTCCCTCTTCACCCATGAGGTTTATACTATTTTCACATGGCGTCCACTGAAGGAAAACAAATGTGATCCTGTCCCATCCGCTAGAAGTACCATTTTCCTAGGTCGCGCTGGCTTGATCCTGGCAATGACAACATACAAAATGAAATATATTTAAGGCAAAATTGATCAGGGTTAATGAGGATAATTATATATTGAGAAGATGAGTGGTTTGCTGGGGAGATAAAATAACTGTGGCTCTTAGTGTAAAAGTATATGGTGCAAAAACTATAAAATTGTAATTGCTCTGTACCAGTGATGGGTTCAGAAGATTCTGCTTTAGGTAATCTGACCATGGCTGTGGTTCTTGTATTTGATTGTCTCTCCAGATGTTGGCGGGTGTTTGCCCTGTGACTTCACTTGCATGATGGGTCTACGGAAATTTATTGATTTTTAGTGTGTTCATCTTTTTCCTTTTGGTGAGAAAGGGAGTAACGACCTCCAAGCTCTTTACACGTTGGCGAAACTAGAAGTGGGAATTAAATTTTGAATGTTTTAAACATTTGTGACTTACTTGAATGAGAGAAAGGGAGTGAGGGAAGGAGAGAGGCAGTACCTGCTGTATCAGTCAGGACAGGCTGGGTAGCAAACAAGCCCCAGATCTCAGTGGCTGAAAACTACGAAAGTGGACATTGAACCTCCAGGATGGTGGAGTGAAGAGCATAGCAGACTTTCTCCCCCAAAAGAAATGATAAAAATGGACAATCATTGCAGGACTGTAGAAAATGACCAAGGCAAACAACAATTGAGAAGCTTTATTCAAGAAAAACAACTGAAACTTTGGTGAGAACAGTGAGAGCCTGTGGCATCTTAGCTAAGGGCTGTCGCCCCTCCCCTCCCACCTCCCTCCAGGCCATTGGTGTCGGAGGTTCTTCCAGGACAGGGCGAGGCAGGCAGTGAGGACGCAGCTTCCTTGCCAGAGGGGTTAACTTGGTTTGGAGGGGAGCAAGGAAACACTCCCTACCGAGGTATTTTGTTTAAGGATCTAGGCGGCAAAGGATCAGGGAAGGTGAACATCTCAGATGGCCTGAGTTGAGATTCCAGGTGGGACAGAAACAAACAGACCCGGCAGGTTTTCAACCGAGTGATCCAGGTAATAAGATGGCCATCGTGGGTCTCGATAAGATCCCACATTCCCTGAATGTCTTTCATTTGCTTTCATATCATTAAAAATCCTATAAATGAAACACGTTAAGTTTGCAAGAGAGCAAAGGTTCGAAACCAGGCTCGGGTGATAAAAAATAAAACTACAATATTTTCCTCAGTGTTCTATGTTATCTAAAGTAAGTTAGATGACAAGAAATAAAGTTCTTTTGGGTTGAGAAGCTATCACTTAAAGTACAGAAGCAGTAATGGCTTTTGGTAGAATTGTAGAAGGAATTTACTGAGTGTATTCCATCTCTTTTGGAAAACTAGGGTTAATACTCCTAATTTACTGTGCTTTAGAAAGGGAAAAGCTATTTATACTGTTCATTTTCTTTGCACAAATCTGTTACTTTAAGGAAACTCTTCTGTGATGGTTTTTCTAAAAATGTCCCATTCCAAGCATCCAGTTTGTCTTAGATGGGTGTGACTAATTTACATTTTTGGAGCTCCGAGGTATAGGGAATGGAGTGCATTCTGAATTTCCCATTGATTTAATTGCTTCTGGGCGTGTGCATTCCATATGTTTTAAGTTAAATACTTCTGGAGCCCTGCACTTCATTAAATGGAACCATAAGGCAGTTGGTGACCAGAATGATGATCGGAATGGGATAATTAGGAAAATAAGGGTGAGGAGATCATTGGCTTGATGATATCAAATATCCAAAAGCCACAAGAATTTTAATTACTTTCAAAACACTGCACAGGCTTCTTAGAAAACATGAAGTGGATGTTTATTTAGTTACATCTCTTATGCAGCATTGGTTAGCCAATAAGGTTTCCCTGGACAAAAAACAGAGCTTCACGTATTGAAAACGGCTATTTTTTTTTTTTAATTTTATTCAAGTATAGTTGATTTACAGTGTTGTGTTAATTTCTCCTATACAGCAAAATGATTCAGTTATACATATATATATATATATTCTTTTCCATTATGGTTTATCACAGGATATTGAATATAGTTCCCTGTATTGTACAATAGGACGTTGTTTATCCATTCTATATATAATAGTTCTGTTAATCCCAAACTCCAAGTCCATCCCTCCCCTAACCTCACCCTTGGCAACCACAAGTCTGTTCCCTACGCCTGTGAGTCTTTCTGTTTCGTAGATAAGTTCAGAAACTGGCTACTTCTAGTGCAAGTGACCATTTCTATTGAAATAATCTATTTCTAATGGAAAGACTGCTAAAGAGCACGCTTGAATGGTAATTGAAATTGTTTTAAATTTACATTGTCTTACTCTTCTTGTCACAATAAATGTATTATGACATTTTATTACTGTTTTCATCAAAGTGACAAAAATGAACATGTTCCACTTCATCTCCATCCTTCATCTTTTTTTCTGGACTGTGTAAATACAGCAATACTTATGTGGTACTCAGTCTAGTGCTGTGGTATTGTTATTGTTGTCACGGTAGCAGAAGGAGCACTGCTGTACAGTGGTGAGTGGTAAATAAAGAAAGCACTGTCTCTTTCCTCATCAGGCTTAAGCCTACGGAGACAATAAGCAAGTGAACATATACAGAAATAACTTCAAATTATGGAGAACTCTGAAAAAAATTCGTGTGGGTGATGGGGAGGTACCAACAGTGTAAGCTTGTCAGGGAGACTCTCTGTGGACTTGGGACCTTCAGGAATGCGTCTTGAAAGATAGAAATGAGCCAGTCTTGTGAGGTTTACATCTTCTCATTGGGAAGATGGGCACCGCCTTCCTTGTCGGGTGCCTTGTGTTTGATGTTACTTCATACCCTGTGTGGCTTAAATTGTGGCACGTGTGGTCACTTCTCAAAACCTCAGTCGTTACTTCTGTAATAACAGGACTGTTAACTAGTAACTCGTAACTCATACATGACATGTTTGTAATTAAGGATTTAACTTGATAATGTACAAAGAGGATTTGCCATACAGGATGCGTTCGATTATTGCTATAATTATTACAGTTTTCACATTAGCTGCATTCTGTCCTTTTCCTATTTAACCACATAATGTCAGAAATAGTTACGTAGATTTATGAGTAAATTGGTATCATCAGAAACCATTCCCTAGTATTTGGGCAGACCTCAGTTTGTAAGTCACCTTGTGGATTCCTGTCTCTTTACTACTTGGATTTTTTTTTCTCTAAATTCACCAAACACCCTCAATTTTTCATTTTGATTTTACTTGTGTGAAATAAACATCCACATTGCTCCTCTGTTTTTTTTTCTTTCTTTAAAATGAACAAACTATAAGCAAAACCAAAATCCCAACCCACAAAAAATCACCAGCAAACAGCAATGGGATTCAGATGCAGATTTATGTAGGCCTGGCCCAAATGAATAGCTTGGTGATAAATTGATGATAATCTAGTTCGACTTTCTTTTTCAGCCTCTCCCTCCCCTAAATTTATAAATTAATAGTTGCTATATAAAAGGATATTAACAGACTTTATTTCATGTATATAAAATTTATAAGGTATTTAGGTAAAAATGTTAGCGCCAAGGCAGCGCGGTTGTAATGTAAATATAAATTTAAAAAAACTGAAGAAGCCTTTTTTAAAGTCACGGGTTTTAAGCCATTTGATTACAGTGTGTGTTGGTCTAATTTTCATCATGTTCCTTATTCTTGAGTTTCACTGACCTTTCGGATCTGTGGCTTTACAGTTTTCATGAAATCAGGAAAATTTTAAGACATTACTTTTTCAAATTTTTTTTCTGTGCCCTCTTCTAAAGGGACCGGAATTACACATGTACTAGGACACTAGAAGTTGGTCCACAGCTCACAGCTGCTCTGTTGGTTCACAGTATTTTTTCTGTGTTTCATCGTTTTGGACAGCTGTTATTTCTATGTCTTTTCTTCCATGGTGTCTAACCTACAGTTTATCCCATTCAGTGTACTTTTCATCTCAGGTATTGTATTTTTTTTACCTAGAATTTCAATTGGGACTATTTTATGTCATCTGTATCTCTACTTAACATTTCCTCTACCTTTTCAATGTAGGGAATATAGATAAAAGAACATTTTAACGTCTTTGCCTGTTAGTTCTCTCATTTACGTCATTTCTTGGTCTGTTTTGCATGAATGGACTGACCTATATGGATGCATTCTCCTGCTTCCTTGCATGCCTGGTAGGATTTCACCGGGATGCCAGGTACTGTGAAACTTATCTCCTACCCTTGAGAGTCAGGATGTGTTCCCTCTGCTCCCTCTGGGGGCTGCTTCCCTGCGTGTGGGGTTGACGACTGATCAGTACTCAACTGAGAACCCCCCAGGGCGTTCTCTCCTGTCCTCTGCCTGCCAGGGCCTCTCCAGGTCCCAGCTCCATCCCCCCAAATCAAAGAGATTGCTGAGCGATTCTGGGTTGCTGCAGTCCCAAACTCTCTCGAGGTGGTCCGTCAGGGCAGAAGTGGGGTCACCTCATTCGTTTCTCATTTCTCAGGGATCAGGGCTCTGCTGCCTGGTGTCTGATAGATAAAAACCATTGTTTCATAGACTTTATCTTGGTTTTTAGTTGTTTCAGGTAGGAGAATGAATCTGGTTCTTGGTTGAAAGTAGAAGTCCTCCAAAGAAGGAAGTTTTTAAGGCAAGTTATATGCACTAATTTTAGAGAAAGTTCTGAGTTCTTTGCCTACTCACCCACCCTCCTGATATCCTGCAATCACAACGTATTAAATCTGACATTTCGTGTGATAAGCTTATAAAAATAAAGAAGTCAGCATTTTATTGAGTATGAATGACAGCATTTCAGTAAAGGAAAATGAAATTCCTCTTAAGACTAAATAAAGGCATTTTTAAGTTCTCTCAGCTCTCTGTCAACATTAGAAAAAAGGTTATAAGAACAAAAAATATCCTAGATTAATTGTGGGCAACTCGTTCCTTTTAATGGCAGAGTACTCAGTATTTCCTTATTTGGGGAATTGCTTTTAATATGTATGCATAATAATATGCGAGCAATGAATTAATTTTTCTTGGTGTTGTTCAGAGATCTCCTAATAAAAATGTACACATATGCCTGGAATGACTCTTAAAAGAAAAAAGGGTTTTACTGAGATGGTAAAATGGGTAGACTGCTAAAAATAGAAGGACAAGTTTATTAGAACTACGATTATTCTTTCTCAAATAGGTAAAATCTGTCAGGGACAATGGTTAAGTTTCTTCAGTTTTGTCTGGCAGCTAGTAGGAGAAGACTTTTGAACCCTGACCTTCCCCAAATTTCCAAACATCGAATATAAGGAAAATTTAATTTTTAGCCAAATACTATGTTCACATAGGACATTTCGATTGAACAAAAGTAGCGTTGTGCGATTAATATGCTTATATTTTTTTGCTTCCTACATAAAGCTCTTCTATTTCAAACAGTTTAAACAATTTGTGATGCTAGACCCAATCTCAAGCAGGCTAGGGCCTGTTTCAATGCTGTTCATTATCAATATTTTCACAGCTTGAAATATTTAGAAGAGCTTTAAATATGTACAAGTACATTAATTTTTAGCGATTTGCTTCTGTATATTGGCTTCTGGTTCTGAGTGAACCAAGAGATTGTTTATTTTATAACTTCAAAGTAAAGAATGTACCCTTTAGCAATTCGGGGTCATACTTTAAAATAAAGAAATAGTTTTCTACTTTTATTTTGTGGAAATTTGCTTCAGAGTATTCCAAAACTCCTTTCCATAAATTCTATTCACTGGCTACTAAACGGAGCAATACCAAAGAAATTTGTCATATGTTCCGATCTGTTATAATTTCTTACAAAATGTATTACTGTTTGTTATTTTTTGGGGGGAGGGGCAGGTTAGATGGAAGATGTAACATACCTTCCATTTTCAGCATGAAAAGAGCAGGAAGCCTCCACATACATCACACGTGGAGAAGGGTACGGTCTATTTTTTAGTGTGGAGTCATGGAGGGCATTTCAGGGTGCAGCCGCTTGATGGTCACCCTTCTGTTTCCTTAGCAGGCTCAGCACGTGCCCGCTGGGGGTTCTGGGATTTGACCTTTGCTGTCGGTCTGGTTGCTGGGACAAGGTGGGGCCTGATCCTGAGTGGGGGGCAAGCGTTGTCTCAGAAGGAAACTGCCTCATCCGTGGCCCCTGTATGATCCTCAAACGAGGGGGGGTGCAATCTTCCAATAAGGAGAAGTGGGTCACTTCTGCGGGCCTAAGGGTTCAAGAGAATCCGGAACTCAGAATTCCCGACTGCCTCCACCAGACACTTCCCACTCCAGGTCTCACTGCCCTTCCTCACTCCTGGAGCTTGGCTACCACAACAGGGACCTGCCGGGCTGAGAACTCACCATCGGAAGCTCTGCTATTCCTACGATGAAGCCTTGGCCTTGGTGCTTCCCTGTCTGTCCTTCGGCTTCAGGAGATGAGGGTTTCATTATGTACCACCAAGGGGTCCCCTGCCATTTTCTGGTTTCTCTCCTCAATGCTGTCTCCCTCTCCATCACTAGGAGCACCTTTGCCTTTTAACAGGGCAGTAGTTCTGGAAGCTCCCCTCCAACAGCAAAGTCCCAGCAGTAATGAGAGTTGGCGGATCCTACCTTTGGCTACAGCTTGAAAGTGCTTGACCAGTTCTGTTCTGAGAAACTGACTCCCCATACATTGTACTGATCTGTTACCAAAGGCCTGGCCCCAGCTGACAATCCAGCTCGACAAGACAAAGGCTGTTCGTTTCCCTAAATTCCTGTTTTTCTAGCCTTTCTGGTAAATGACTGGACTCATTCTCGGCAGTAAGTTGAAAAACTTTTCAGGTTGAAATGTGTTACATTTAAGTCCCATCCGCTGCTCGGACCACTCCTTGTTGGGTTAGGAATAGATCTTACTTTGCTACTTGTCATTTTTGTCGTGGCCATAGACCATTTACTCTTCCAGGGTTCAGGCTTCAGGAGGAACCCTAGCAGCTGAATCAGTATTGCAACAACACTGGTTTTAAATTCAGATGTTGATTTCGCTGTGCAGAGAAGACAAACGTCTCCACTCAGAAAGGTGCTCAGCAGGTGAAGCGGGAATTGGGTCTAAGAGCACCAGACACGGCACCTGGTCCCACCTGACGCTCCCCCGCCCCCCTCCACTGTCACCTGCCCTGCATGGACGCTGTGGGGAGAATGAAAGGGCCATTAGCCTCCTTCCCAAGCATCGGAGGCTCGGCCCCTCCTCCCACCACTACCCGTGATTCTACTTGTAGTGCGAAACATGGACTCCATTCATTGCCCACCTTATCATACGTGTTCCACAAAGTTAAGCCTTATCTCTAGCGAGGCTGCAGAGCATTGCTTTGCTCTGAATCAATCAGATCTTTGAAATCTTTGCGGTTCTGGGAGAAACTGGATTTCCCACATGAGTCAGCCAATCACTGACAAAGGAGAAATTTGGGTTTTCGGACCGCACAGCTCGGGCCCGCCCCCTGGCCACCCTCGCCAATGTCCCCCTGTCCCCACAGTTGCATCAAGTTATAAACGCTGTCTGGCAGCCTAAAGGCATCACCGGCTGTTTGATTCTTGCCCCGTGAACGTAACTGCCTGACGTGAACCGTGAAAAATCTGTCTCGAGTTTAGAAAACCTTCCTATGAGAAACATTCCTGGCTTCCCGAAGAAGCAGTCAGCAGTTCTTCAGAATTTAATATCGTAGTCGACAAGATTAATTTATACCATTATACCATAATGAATGTGTACCTGGCTAACTGTGATACACTCCTCTGGAAAAAATAATACAATCAATATAAAATATTGGTACCATCTGATATTTGACAGACTGTCAACACGGTGCCAAATATTTTTTTTTAATTATGTGCTTGCATCTGTGGCTCTCAGGGCAAAGGGTTTGAAAGACTCATCTTTAAAGTATGGTATTTTCCTCTCCCTTCAGACTTCTCCACTGGGAAAGAACTGGAAAACTGGGAGCGATTCAGGACTCTGAGGTCACATAGCTTTAAGTAGACCCTGGCGACTGCCATGGCTCCCTCCAATGACCTCCTGCTCTGAGAGACAGACCATCTCCTTGGGACGGGCCAGGGGCTGGCACACAGGAGGACGTTTGCCTCTGTTTCAGATAGTTGTTGAAATCTTCTTACTCTCTTTGCTCGTGACACGGCAGGCAAAACCAAACAATCCCTAAATCATCCACTTAAAATAACTGAAAAAAAAAATGCTTCACTGACTAAGAGGTTTTATTTTCCCCCTTGTCTGAGACTTAAAAAGTAAGAGATGTTGTGTTATGCTTTCATCTTAATTATTGTCTCAAAGAAGTCTAAGAACATGTGCCTGGGTAGGGGTCTTTGGGATTCTGCTTTAGTGACTAACTTAGAGAATGATTTGAGGGCTTCCCTTGTGGCACAGTGGTTAAGAATCCACCTGCCAATGCAGGGGACACGGGTTCGAGCCCTGGTCCAGGAAGATTCCACATGCCGCGGAGCAACTAAACCCGTGCGCCACAGCTACTGAGCCTGCGCTCTAGAGCCCGTGAGCCACAAGTACTGAAGCCCGCGCACCTAGACCCCGTGCTCCGCAACAAGAGAAGCCGCAGCAATGAGAAGCCCGTGCACCACAACGAAGAGTAGCTCCGGCTCACCGCAACTAGAGAAAGCCCGTGTGCAGCAACGAAGACCCGATGCAGCCATAAATAAATAAATAAATAAATTTATTTTTTAAAAAAAGAAAGAATGATTTGAAATGAATTTTTACATACAGCTAACAATAAGACTGTTACTGTGTTCTGCACATATGATATTATACCATGAAATACAGAATGTTATATCACATATATAATATGTAATGAAGCTACTATTATTATCTCCACTTTGCAAATGAAAGAGAGGTTAGGTAACTAACCTAAGTGCTCCAAGGCCACAGGCAAGCTATTTGTTGAGCTGGAACTTGAACCAAGATCTGCCTGACCCTAAAGCTACACTTAACAGTGTCTCTCTTAAAGGCTGCTTGATGCTCCAGCTCCAGGAAAATGGAACGAGAGAACCTAGCTTTTAAAAATCAACACGTGTGGTTCAAATCCTTCCTCTGCCCCTAACGAGCTGGGTGTTCTTAGCAAACCTCGCCTTCTTTATCATGAAGACTCAATGAAATAACCTCTAGACAGCACTCAGCACAGTGCTAGAGTAAGATTAACTTGTTGACTGCTAACTTCTTTCCATGAAAATGTATGAGATTTTCTTAGGACAAGTGTGAACATCACAGCTAGGGAGATGGGCTAAATCTTCACTGCCCAATATGGTAGCCCCTAAGCGATATGGCTATTTAAATTTACATTAGGTTTAAAGTTAAATACAATCTTTTTAAAAAACAAATACCTCATCTCAGGGAAAGACCTCTAAACACCAATGGGGGTATAAGAATGAGAACAACCTTACAAGATAAGGCCAGGATGGAAATACTCCTGGGGGCGCTCAGGGGCCCTGGGGGTGGGGGTGGGAGACGGAAGGCAGAGGAGTCCGTGTTAGTCACTCTGTCTAGTGTCTGGAGTGGGGAGACCTGCAGGGTTTCCTGGGCTTTTCCCAGGTGCATGGCAAGGAACGTGAAATCACCCCAAAGGAGGCTCCTGATTGTAAGCCAGGATGCGAACACCCTGTCCTGAGGAACAAGGCTGTTGGGAGAACCGTGACGTGGGCAGAAAAGATTGATGACCCCTCGGAACCTCTAGACTCTCCTCTGTCCAGAGCTCCACAGAGGTGACAGGTGGGTAAACATCTGACAGACAGGCAGAGACCTTCAGGGCTGCTGTGGGGGAAACGGACGTGAGATGCCAGGACAGGGTCCAGTGGTGCCGGGTACCACCTGGCTGAACTCGAGCCAGTGCTCCACCTCTCTGCCCCCCAACCCTCACCTTTAAAATGCGGTGATGCTCCATGACGTAGGTGTGGGAGTGACGATGTGATTACCTGGCCCATAGGGGCACTACATTGATTATTGTAAAATCACCTATGTAGTTATGGCTACTTACACCCCAAAGCTGCACCAGCTGTTGCACGGAACATAAAGAAGTGTAAGAACTTTGCCAGGCCCTTCGGAAGCCTGCCCTTTTCCAGGGGAAGAAAGACGTGCCACTGACCTCTCTGGGCTGGCCGTGAAATTTATAGTCCAAAGTGTAACGTATAGTCTGCAAGTGGAAATGCACAAGGGTGTTAACTGTGCTGCTATAACAGGTGTCACCAGGACCGTCTTGGCAGCTGGGTGTGTGGTCACCCTGCATCACAGCCAAAAATCCCTGCTCTCCCTGGACAAGGTGGGGCCTCCTGCCTGGCTTCCGTGGCCTTCAGTTCTCCCATCAGAGCCCTTGCCACGTTGCGTGGAACTGTTTACTGTGCTCTCTCATATCTAATCCCAAATAAACACCTGCTCATGTTGTCAGGTAAGAGGCAACGTCAGGATCAGGAACTCTGTTCATCTACTTAGCCCTTCTTCCCGGTGCTGGGCGTGTATTTGGGCTCAATAAACAGTTGTTGAATAATTATAACTTTAGAGGTGAGTAGTATCTACAGGTATCAGTAATTAGGCCCCAGTTTTCTGTCTCATCGGACTATTTGAATGTGTGTGTTCATATGTGTAAAGTAGAATATTTAATACCCATGTGTGTGTAGGGGAAAGTCCCCAAATGCATCGATTCTTCCACTGTCCAATATGGCAGCTACCAGCCACAGGTGGCTACTTAAATATAAATTAATAAAAATGAAGTAATATTAAGGATTCAGTACCTCATTTGCACTAGTCACACTTCTGCTGCTCAATGGCCGTGTGCAGCTCCTGGTGACCACACGGGGCAGCAGAGATGTGGGACAGTCCCATCACTACAGCCGGTTCTTTGAACAGTGCTGGTCTATGTGTACGTGCCCGTGGCAAAAGAACTCTGAAAAGTCAATAATTAAGAAAGTTCCTCAAAATAAGAGGCTACACCGCTACTGAATATCATAGGAAATGTTTTCTTGGAAAAAATTTATAAAGGTTAAACGATAGAGGGAAGGAAATTTTTTGCCGAAAACCCCTAATTATTCTACACTTGATCTTAGCCAAAAGGCCTAGAAGCGATTCCCCTAATTACTCTAAAATCTCTAATTACATCTTTCCTTTTAGACACATATTACTGGCATTAGTTTTGTGCATCTCATACAAATTCCTTAATTTTATTCTTTTCCTTCGCACTGCCCTTTTGTTTGAAACCTAAAATTGGCTTCTAATGAGCACATCTAATGATTTCCATTTTCATTTCAATAATATAAAATTGTAAGCCTTATGCTCTGTATCTGTAGTATCATTCTTTATATTACAATTATTTTCATTTTGCTAAATGAATAATGGAAAATTCAGTAAAACATTAAAGGTATGGTACAAATGCAGCTTTAACAGAGAAAGGTAATGACAGGCAGAACTGAACAAGGCTATCCTCCAGTTTGAAAAGTTGGCTCTTGGGAGGACAAAGTCTGAATGGCATCTGATTTCTGGGTCACTGGTGTCTGGAAATAAACTGAATCCCTGACGTGGGTCAGTGATCACTAGTTATGCTAATGAGATGAACTGGAGATTCTGGGTCTTCCCTCCCACATCCACTCTCCCCATTCCCCCCTGCCCTGAGCCCGGGGCTAATTTCTAGGACGGGCTCAGCCATGTCTGGTGCCTTGGTTTCCCCTGGTTAGTGGATAGGAGAAGCGGGAAGGTAGTGGGGCAGGTGGTGCGTCAGTCCCCTCAGCCTGGGCAGAGGCAATGCAGGTCTGGGGCTGGCGGTTTTGGCTTGACCCCTGCTGCTCCGTCATCCCCTGCTGTTGTTTTGACCCTGATCGCACATTGGTAAGCACTCTTGCTTTTTCCCCAAGCCTTTTTTTTTTTTTAAAACATCTTTATTGGAGTATAATTGCTTTACAATGGTGTATTAGTTTCTGCTTTATAACAAAGTGAATCAGTTATACATATACATATGTTCCCATATCTCTTCCCTCTTGCATCTCCCTCCCTCCCACCCTTCTTATCCCACCCCTCTACGTGGTCACAAAGCACCGAGCTGATCTCCCTGTGCTATGCGGTTGCTCCCCACTAGCTATCTATTTTATGTTTGGTAGTGTATATATGTTCATGCCACTCTCTCACTTTGTCACAGCTTACCCTTCCCCCTCCCCGTATCCTCAGGTTCATTCTCTGGTAGGTCTGTGTCTTTATTCCCGTCTTGCCCCTAGGTTCTTCATGACCATTTTTTGTTTCTTAGATTCCATATATATGTGTTAGCATATGGTATTTGTTTTTCTCTTTCTGACTTACTTCACTCTGTATGACAGACTCTAGGTCCATCTACCTCAGTACATATAACTCAATTTTGTTTCTTTTTATGGCTGAGTAATATTCCATTGTATATATGTGCCACATCTTCTTTATCCATTCATCTGTCGATGGACACTTAGGTTGCTTCCATGTCCTGGCTATTGTAAATAGAGCTGCAGTGAACATTTTGGTACAGGACTCTTTTTGAATTATGGTTTTCTCAGTGTATATGCCCAGTAGTGGGATTGCTGGGTTGTATGGTAGTTCTATTTGTAGTTTTTTAAGGAACCTCCATACTGTTCTCCATAGCAGCTTTATCAATTTACATTCCCACCAACAGTGCAAGAGGGTTCCCTTTTCTCCACACCTCTCCAGCATTTATTGTTTCTAGATTTTTTGATGATGGCCATTCTGACCAGTGTGAGATGATATCTCATTGTAGTTTTGATTTGCATTTCTCTAATGATTAATGATGTTGAGCATTCCTTCATGTGTTTGTTGGCAATCTGTATATCTTCTTTGGAGAAATGTCTATTTAGGTCTTCTGCCCATTTTTGGATTGGGTTGTTTGTTTTTTTTGATATTGAGCTGCATGAGCTGCTTGTAAATTTTGGAGATTAATCCTTTGTCAGTTGCTTCATTTGCAAATATTTTCTCCCATTCTGAGGGTTGTCTTTTCATCTTGTTTATGGTTTCCTTTGCTGTGCAAAAGCTTTTAAGTTTCATTAGGTCCCATTTGTTTATTTTTGTTTTTAATTTCCATTTCCCTAGGAGGTGGGTCAAAAAGGATCTTGCTGTGATTTATGTCATAGAGTGTTCTGCCTATGTTTTCCTCTAAGAGTTTGATAGTGTCTGGCCTTACATTTAGGTCTTTAGTCCATTTTGAATTTATTTTTGTGTATGCTGTTAGGGAGTGTTCTAATTTCATACTTTTACAAGTAGCTGTCCAGTTTTCCTAGCACCACTTACCGAAGAGGATGTCTTTTCTCCACTGTATATTCTTGCCTCTTTTATCAAAAATAAGGTGACCATATGTGCGTGGGTTTATCTCTGGGCTTTTCATCCTATTCCATTGATCTATGTTTCTGGTTTTGTGCCAGTACCATACTGTCTTGATTACTGTAGCTTTGTAGTATAGTCTGAAGTCGGGGAGCCTGATTCCTCCAGCTCCGTCTTTCTTTCTCAAGATTGCTTTGGCTATTCGGGGTCTTTTGTGTTTCCATACAAATTGTGAAATTTTTTCTTCTAGTTCTGTGAAAAATGCCATTGGTAGTTTGATAGGGATTGCATTGAATCTGTAGATTGCTTTGGGTAGTACAGTCATTTTCACAATGTTGATTCTTCCAATCCAAGAACATGGTGTATCTCTCCCTCTGTTTGTATCATCTTTAATTTCTTTCATCAGTGTCTTATAATTTTCTGCATACAGGTCTTTTGTCTCCTTAGGTAGGTTTATTCCTAGATATTTTATTCTTTTTGTTGCAATGGTAAATGGGAGTGTTTTCTTGATTTCACTTTCAGATTTTTCATCATTAGTGTATAGGAATGCTAGAGATTTCTGTGCATTAATTTTGTATCCTGCTACTTTACCAAACTCATTGATTAGCTCTAGTACTTTTCTGGTAGCATCTTTAGGATTCTCTATGTATAGTATCATGTCATCTGCAAACAGTGACAGCTTTACTTCTTCTTTTCCGATTTGGATTCTTTTTGTTTCTTTTTCTTCTCTGATAGCTGTGGCTAAAACTTCCAAAACTGTGTTGAATAATAGTGGTGAGAGTGGGCAACCTTGTCTTGTTCCTGATCTTAGTGAAGATGGTTTCAGTTTTTCACCATTGAGGATGATGTTGGCAGTGGGTTTTTCATATATGGTCTTTATTATGTTGAGGAAAGTTCCCTCTTTGCCTACTTTCTGGAGGGTTTTTATCATAAATGGGTGTTGAATTTTGTCAAAAGCTTTTTCTGCATCTATTGAGATGATCATATGGTTTTTCTCCTTCAATTCGTTAATACGGTGTATCACATTGATTGATTTGCGTATATTGAAGAATCCTTGCATTCCTAGGATAAACTCCACTTGATCATGGTGTATGATCCTTTTAATGTACTGTTGGATTCTGTTTGCTAGTGTTTTGTTGAGGATTTTTCTGTCTATGTTCATCAGTGATACTGGCCTGTAGTTTTCTTTCTTTGTGACATCTTTGTCTGGTTTTGGTATCAGGATGATGGTGGCCTCATAGAATGAGTTTGGGAGTGTTCCTCCCTCTGCTATATTTTGGAAGAGTTTGAGAAGGATAGGTGGTAGCTCTTCTCTGAATGTTTGATAGAATTCGCCTGTGAAGCCATCTGGTCCTGGGCTTTTGTTTGTTGGAAGATTTTTAATTACAGTTTCAATTTCAGTGCTTGTGATTGAGCTGTTCATATTTTCTACTTCTTCCTGGTTCAGTCTCAGAAGGTTGTGCATTTCTAAGAATTTGTCCATTTCTTCCACGTTGTCCATTTTACTGGCATAGAGTTGCTTGTAGTAATCGCTCATGATCCTTTGTATTTCTGCAGTGTCAGCTGTTACTTCTCCTTTTTCGTTTCTAATTCTATTGATTTGAGTCTTCTCCCTTTTTTTTCTTGATGAGTCTGGCTAATGGTTTATCAATTTTGTTTATCTTCTCAGAGAACCAGCTTTTAGTTTTATTGATCGTTGCACTTGTTTCCTTCATTTCTTTTTCACTTATTTCTGATCTGATCTTTATGATTTCTTTCCTTCTGCTAACTTTGTGGGTTTTTTGTTCTTCTTTCTCTAATTGCTTTAAGTGTATGGTTAGGTTGTTTATTTGAGATGTTTCTTGTTTCTTGAGGTGGGATTGTATTGCTATAAACTTCCCTCTTAGAACTGCTTTTGCTGCATCCCATAGGTTTTGGGTCGTCGTGTTTTCATTGTCATTTGTTTCTAGGTATTTTTTGATTTCCTCTTTGAGTTCTTCAGTGATCTCTTGGTTATTAAGTAGTGTATTGTTTAGCCTCCATGTGTTTGTATTTTTTACAGATCTTTTCCTGTAATTGATATCTAGTCTCATAGCGTTATGGTTGGCAAACATACTTGATACAATTTCAATTTTCTTAAATTTAGCAAGGCTTGATTTGTGACCCAAGATATGATCTATCCTGGAGAATGTTCCATGAGCACTTGAGAAAAATGTGTATTCTGCTGTTTTTGGATGGAATGTCCTATAAATATCAATTAAGTCCCTCTTATTTAATGTATCATTTAAAGCTTGTGTTTCCTTATTTATTTTCATTTTGGATGATCTCTCCATTGGTGAAAGTGGGGTGTTAAAGTCCCCTACTATGATTGTGTTACTGTTGATTTCCCCTTTTATGGCTGTTAGTATTTGCCTTGTGTATTGAGGTGCTCCTATTTTGCGCGAATAAATATTTACAATTGTTATATCTTCTTCTTGGATCGATCCCTTGATCACTATGTAGTGTCCTTCTTTGTTTCTTGTAATAGTCTTTATTTTAAAGTCCATTTTGTCTGATATGAGAATTGCTACTCCAGCTTTCTTTTGATTTTCATATGCATGGAATATCTTTTTCCATCCCCTCACTTTCAGTCTGTATGTGTTTCTAGGTCTCTTGTAGACATCATATATACAGGTCTTGTTTTTGTATCCATTCAGCCAGTCTATGTCTTTTGGTTGGAGCATTTAATTCATTTACATTTAAGGTACTTATCGATATGTATGTTCCTATTCCCATTTTCTTAATTGTTTTGGGTTTGCTATTGTAGGTCTTTTCCTTCTCTTGTGTTTCCTGCCTAGAGAAGTTCCTTTAGCATTTGTTGTAGAGCTGGTTTGGTGGTGCTGAATTCTCTTAGCTTTTGCTTGTCTGTAAAGGTTTTAATTTCTCCATCAAATCTGAATGAGATCCTTGCTGGGTAGAGTAATCTTGGTTGCAGGTTTTTCTCCTTCATCACTTTAAATATGTCCTGCCAGTCCCTTCTGGCTCGCAGAGTTTCTGCTGAAAGATCAGCTGTTAACCTTATGGGGATTCCCTTGTGTGTTATTTTTCCCTTTCTGCTTTTAATATTTTTTCTTTGTATTT
>NW_006790234.1:545883-558373 GCF_000442215.2 Lipotes vexillifer | reverse complement strand
CTCGCGCCCGTCTCTGGAGCTCCTTTAGGCAGCGCTCTTAAAACCCCTCTCCTCGCGCACCAGGAAACACAGAGGCAAGAAAAGGTCTCTTGCCTCTTGGGTAGGTCCAGACTTTTCCCCGGACTCCCTCCCGGCTAGCCGTGGCGCACTAACCCCTTCGGGCTATGTTCAAGCCGCCAACCCCAGTCCTCTCCCTGAGCTCCGACCGAAACCGAAACCGAGCCTCAGCTCGCAGCCCCGCCCGCCCCCGGCGGGTGAGCACACGAGCCTCTCGGGCTGGTGAGCGCCGGTCGGCGCCGATCCTCTGTGCGGGAATCTCTCCGCTTTGCCCTCCGCGCCCCTGTTGCTGTGCTGTCCTCCGCGGCTCCGAAGCTCCCCGCTCCGCCTCCCGCAGTCTCTGCCCGCGAAGGGGCTCCTAGTGTGTGGAGACCTTTCCTCCTTCACGGCTCCCTCCCACTGGTGCAGGTACCGTCCTTATCCTTTTGTCTCTGTTTATTCTTTTTTCTCTTGCCCTACCCAGGTACGTGGGGAGTTTCTTGCCTTTTGGGAGGTCTGAGGTCTCCTGCCAGCGTTCAGTAGGTGTTCTGTAGGAGTTGCACCACGTGTAGATATATTTCTGGTGTATCTGTGGGGAGGAAGGTGATCTCTGCGTCTTACTCTTCCGCCATCTTGGAAAGAGCTCGTGTTTGCTCTTTAGTTCTTCTAGTCCTTGTTAAACATTTCTTGTATTTATTCTATTCCCAAGATTTTAGATCATCTTTACTATCATTACTCTGAATTCTTTTTCAGGTAGACTGCCTGTTTCCTCTTCATTTGTTAGGTCTGGTGGGTTTTTATCTTGCTCCTTCATCTGCTGTTTTTCTGTCTTCTCATTTTGCTTAACTTACTGTGTTTGGGGTCTCCTTTTTGCAGGCTGCAGGTTCGTAGTTCCCGTTGTTTTTGGTGTCTGCCCCCAGTGGCTAAGGCTGGTTCAGTGGGTTGTGTAGGCTTCCTGGTGGAGGGGACTAGTGCCTGTGTTCTGGTGGATGAGGCTGGACCTTGTCTTTCTGGTGGGCAGGTCCACATCTGGTGGTATGTTTTGAGGTGTCTGTGGCCTTATTATGATTTTAGGCAGCCTCTCTGCTAAAGGATGGGGTTGTGTTCCTGTCTTGCTAGTTGTTTGGCATAGGGTGTCCAGCACTGTAACTTGCTGGTCATTGAGTGAAGGTGAGTCTTGGCGTTGAGATGGAGAGCTCTGGGAGATTTTTGCCGTTTGATATTACATGGATCTGGGAGATCTCTTGTGGACCAGTGTCCTGACTTGGCTCTCCCACCTCAGAGGCACAGCCCTGATGCCTGGCTGGAGCACCAAGAGCCTTTCATCCACACGGCCAGGTATGTGGGGAGTTTCTTGCCTTTTGGGAGGTCTGAGGTCTTCTGCCAGCCTTCAGTAGGTGTTCTGTAGGAGATGTTCCACACTTAGATGTATTTCTGATGTATTTGTGGGGAGGAAGGTGATCTCCGCGTCTTACTCTTCCACAATCTTGAAGCTCCTCCCTCACTAAACTCTTCAATCACCCACTTTAACTGGTCCTAATGAGATAGGCCGGGACCTAGGACCTGGGACCTGGGACCTGGGGCCCTTTGCTGCAGTGCTTGCACCTGGACACACATCTCCTTGGGCAACAAAATACAAAGAAACTGTAAAGGACTAAAAATAACTGTGTGCATGTGCAGTTGGGGCAAATTAGGGACAACAAGATACAAAAAGACTAAAAAACCCCAGTTGCCACTTCTGAAGAGCAGGGAGCAAAAAGCAGGGTACTGCATACGGCCCCTGCACACACCACCACCAAAGGGGTGGGCAGACTGCCTAAGCCACCCCTCCGGCCCCACCCTTGGAACTGCCCTAACCCTCACCCCATATAAAGAAACAGCTCACCCCCGACCTCAGGGAGCAAACGAGCAAGGGAACCTGTTACTTGTTTTCACTTCTCCCTGCTGCAGCAGGGGCCCTAATAAAGCCTGGCCTGAATTTCTTGTCTGACCTCTGATCAATTTCTATTGATTAAGGAGGCCAAGAGGGACTTCCCTGGTGGCGCAGTGGTTAAGAATCTGCCTGCCAGTGTAGGGCACATGAGTTCGAGCCCCGGTCCAGGAAGATCCCACATGCCGTGGAGCAGCTAAGCCTGTGCGCCACAACTACTGAACCTGCGCTCTAGATCCCGCGAGCCACAACTACTGAGCACTTGTGCCGCAACTACTGAAGCCCGCGCGCCTAGAGCCCATGCTCCACAGCAAGAGAAGCCACCGCAATGAGAAGCCCGCGCACTGCAATGAAGAGTAGCCTCCGCTCGCCGCAACTAGAGAAAGCCTGCACACAGCAATGAAGACCCAACGCAGACCAAGAAAATGAATAAATAAAATAAATTAAAAAAAAAAAAAGGAAAGGAGGCCAAGAACCCTGGTCGGTATAACTAAGAAGCAAAGCCTCCGTGAATCTAAGGATTTGAGGCTGGAACCCCAGACCAGCAAGGAGGCTCGCTGCATCCACTTTGTGCTGTGTGTTCATTGCAGTGACACCCAGGCCTTTGCCTTGGGTCCTGGTCTTCCTCTGCATTTTCTCCATGACCTTAACGCTATTTACATGCTAATGACTCCTACGTTTACATCTCTTGACCAAATTTCTACAGCATTCTAAATTTGTGTAACCCACTGTGTACTTGACCGCTCTTTTTGAGTTTTCTACAGGTAATTCAAACTGAAGGTGGCCGAAACAGAATTATCCTTTTCCTCCATCTATCCTGCTCCCTGTCCTGTTCCCTCCCCATCTTCCCACTTTGGACTTCAGGAAGTTACACAAATGCTTAAGCTATAAACCTAGGTATTTATTCCTTATGGTTGTTTTCATTCTAGAACCCTCTTTATTTATTTTTTTTTTTGCGGTACACGGGCCTCTTACTGTTGTGGCCTCTCCCGTTGCAGAGCACAGGCTCAGGACGCGCAGGCCCAATGGCCATGGCTCATGGGCCCAGCCGCTCCGCGGCATGTAGGATCTTCCTGGACCGGGGCACAAACCCATGTCCCCTGCATCGGCAGGCGGACTCTCAACCACTGTGCCACCAGGGAAGCCCTAGAACCCTCTTTATTTACTGTCCTGAAACTTAGTAAAAAAAAAAAAATCCTATTGCCATGGTAATAACAAAGAGTCAGAATCTGGCAATGCAGTGGTATAAGACATTAGATGATTAAGTGACTTTTCTTAGACTGTGGATTATCTATAAGCCTGATCTTACCACGTTCGTATCAACTAACAAACCAAAGCTTCCTTATATTTTTAGTACGTTTGGTGGCTATTTAACTTAAAAGTTCTTTCATGTAGGCCCTCAGATGAAAGTAACCTGTTAATCCTTTCCTTTCTTTCCAAAGACCTCCTGAAGCTAGTGGTTTGAAGGGGAAATAGTCCTTCTGCAGCCACATCCTGTCCCCAGGTTCTCTCTTCTGCTGAAGCCACATGATTGTATTTATTCTTTGGTTCTGAATCACTACTGCGTTTAAATTCCTTCTCTGTGCCTGGGGTTGTACATAAAGTATTTTAGATGAGATTTGATTACCACAACGGGTACCACCAAGGAAAAATGTTTTAGTTTATTTTGGTTCTGCAATTTTGATATCTGTATATATGTATTTATTTCTAGGAGCTGATAGAATTTGCTTTTCGACACTTGGTGTTTGGAGCCAGAGGGCACAGACTCCTTTCAGACTGTGTCAATACTCAGATGCCAGAAAAGGACACAGACGTAGCTGGCTCCTGGATTTATTTTAGGAAGGGAGATTTACTGCAGTTAATGACACATGGAGACAGCATCAGTCTTAGAGGAAGGCAGAGCGGCTGGTCACCAGGTGGTTAGAGGGTCACCAGGAATGCTTGCTCTTCTTGAAGATGAAATCTTCTTTCTGCTCGATGATGTTGGGGATGCCACGGTTGGAGACGTAATCTTCTAACACAAGGGCCCTTGCCTCTGTTAAAATACAAATCCTCAAGGAAGCTACTGGCTAGGCCTTAGTCTCAACTTATCAGCTCACTTCCCAAAGCAGGTTTCGAAGAGTGAATAGAAGGAGCAGAAGAACACGGGTGAAGTAAGTTTCCATGGGAGTGAGAAGAGGATGGAAAGTGCAACAAGTGGACTGGGGAGGGTGCCAATGTGATGTGACAAATTTTATATTTTCTTGGCATTGTTCATTTTTATATGTTTGCCTTTTTCTTATTTATTTTTAGAAACTTTTTAAAAACATTAACCTTTTCTTCTTTAAATGTTAAGCTCCCAGTGTCTTATTTGCCTTTTAATTTCTTAAATGTTATCTTTAAAAAGGCTTTAAATTTTATCATGTTCAAATCTTACCTTCTTTAAGGTTTTCAGGTGTCTTAGCTCACTTAGGAAAGTCTTTTGAATGACTTCATTATTCTTTTGAATGTCTTCATTCTGTCTTTTGAATGACTTCATTATTCCTAGAGGACAACAACAAAGACATTCTTTTAAATGAAGATTAAAAAGTGTGAGTTCATATGGTACTGGCACAAAAACAGAAATATAGATCAATGGAATAGGATAGAAAGCCCAGAGGTAAACCCACGCACCTATGGTCACCTTATCTTTGATAAAGGAGGCAAGAATCTACAATGGAGAAAAGACAGCCTCTTCAATAAGCGGTGCTGGGAAAACTGGACAGCTACATGTAAAAGAATGAAATTAGAACACTCCGTAACACCATATACAAAAATAAACTCAAAATGGATTAAAGACCTAAATGTAAGGCTAAACACTGTCAAACTCTTAGAGGAAAACATAGGCAGAACACTCTATGACATAAATCACAGCAAGATCCTTTCTGACCCACCTCCTAGAGAAACGGAAATATAAACAAATGGGACCTAATGAAACTTAAAAGCTTTTGCACAGCAAAGGAAACCATAAACAAGACAAAAAGACAACCCTCAGAATGGGAGATAATATTTGCACATGAAGCAAATGACAAAGGATTAATCTCCAGAATATATAAGCAGCCCATGCAGCTCAATATCAAAAAACAGACAACCCAGTCCAAAAATGGGCAGAAGACCTAAATAGACATTTCTCCAAAGAAGATATGCAGATTGCCAACAAACACATGAAAGTATGCTCAACATCATTAATCATTAGAGAAATGCAAACCAAAACTACAATGAGGTATCACCTCACACCAGTCAGAATGGTCCTTATCAAAAAATCTACAAACAATAAATGCTGGAGAGGGTGTGGAGAAAAGGGAACCCTCTTGCACTGTTGGTGGGAATGTAAATTGATACAGCCGCTATGGAGAACAGTATGGAGGTTCCTTAAAAATCTAAAAATAGAACTACCATATGACCCAGCAATCCCACTACTGGGCATATACACTGAGAAAACCATAATTCAAAAAGAGTCATGTACCACAATGGTCATTGCAGCACTATTTACAATAGCCAGGACATGGAAGCAACCTAAGTGTCCATCTACAGATGAATGGATAAAGAAGATGTGGCACATGTATACAATGGAATATTACTCAGCCATAAAAAGAAACAAAATTGAATTATTTGTAGTGAGGTGGATGGACCTAGAGTCTGTCATACAGAGTGAAGTCAGAAAGAGAAAAACAAATACCATATGCTAACGCATATATATGGAATCTTAAAAAAAGAAAAAAAGGTTCTGATGAACCTAGGGGCAGGACAGGAATAAAAACACCGATGTAGAGAATGGATTTGAGGACCCAGGGATGGGGAAGTGTAAGCTGGGACGAAGTGAGAGAGTAGCATTGACGTATATACACTACCATATGTAAAACAGATAGCTAGTGGGAAGCAGCTGCATCCCACAGGGAGATCAGCTGGGTGCTGTGTGACCACCTAGAGGGGTGGGGTAGGGAGGGTGGGAGTGAGATGCAAGAGGGAGGGGATATGGGGATATATGTATACATGTAGCTAATTCGCTTTGTTATACAGCGGAAACTAACAAAGTACTGTAAAGCAATTATACTCCAATAAAGATGTTAAAAAAAATGTGAGTTCTATGTTATTAGTTAGGCTTTAAGGGTCCGTTGACAATACTACCAAATTACATCATTTTTTTTTAGACATCAGTTTTGTTAGACTTTCACCAACATTTTATTGCCTTCGAGTTAACAGAATTACTGAGTTGCCCGCACACACAATTTGCAACCATTCTATCTTGGTGAGCTCATCAGGCAGTTTTATTGCTTAGTATTAAATATTCTGTGACAGTTTTATTGATTTTTTTTCAATTACAAGGTGGGTGTTTGTTCTTGATTTTAAAGATTCCTGGTTGTTTTTGTCAACCTCAGAAGAAACGGCTTTCTGGAACTTGTCGGAAGAGTGACCGTGGGGTTAGTCTTTCTGGACTTGCTCTCAGGTGCTAGGGTCCCAGTGGAGGGTCCACAGAAGAGCGAGGTGGAGCTGCAGGCGTCACCCCTGCCTCGACAGGGCCAGCTGCCTCCATCATTTTGGCAGAGGTCAGGCATTCACATAAGATTCTATTGGAATAGGGACTTCCCTGGTGTTCCAATGGTTAAGACTCCACGCTTTCAAGGCAGGGGGTGTGGGTTCGATCCCTGGTCGGGGAACTAAGATCCCACATGCTGCTTGGTATGGCCAAATAATAAAAAAATAAGATAAAAAAATAAAACAAACAAAAAACCAAAGATGCTGACATATTTCTAAAAAAAAAAAAAAATCTATTGGAATAAAGAGTCTAATTGCCATAACCACCTTGAAAGCATGGATGAGGACTGAGAACTTCTGAAGATGACCCTCCAGCATCTAGTCATAGTGAAACAAATTTGTTTCTTAATGAAGATGGGGCGCTTCCCAAGCATCCCTTGGTCCACATCTGGAAGCAGGGTGGGTTGTGTCCAGTACTGTCCTGGTCACATGGCTCACCTTTGCCAGGACGACCCCATTCCAGCCCACCCTGGAGTTGGCTCAGGCCATGCCTGGCATTCGAACAACACAGTTCAATACAATCCACTCCACTGCAGCTATATTTCAGAGTATAAACCTGAATCACTGTCTTTCTCTACCTAATGGAAACTACATTGTAAGGAATATCCATAGGTGATTGCCTGGAGGATTGGCCTTCAATGCATTTTTCTAGATACTAAACAATTTATTCTTGAAAAAATAGAAATTGGACCAAGCTGTGAAATTGCTGTCACAATTCTGCAGGGTCGTGATCCCACGTATGCACCTCAAGAACCCACATGAAGGACGTTGTGCCATTTGCTGCTTGTGCCATAGTGACAGCCTTTCTGTGTCTTCCACGTGGACAAGGAGCTGCTCTAATTAGCGGCAGGAGGCCCCTGACCCACTGGTGAGTGTTATCTTTCAGGCATTTCAAGTCATAGAACTGACTATTATTTCTCTCTTTTAATCGGTGGCCAAAACGTTCAGAGCCTTATTTAAAAAATAGACTTATTGGGCTTCCCTGGCAGCTCAGTGGTTAAGAATCCACCTGCCAATGCAGGGGACACGGGTTTGAGCCCTGATCTGGGAAGATCCCACATGTCGCGGAGCAACTAAGTTTGTGCGCCACAACTACTGAGCCTGCGTTCTAGAGCCCCTGAGCCACAACTACTGAGCCCACGTGCCACAAATACTGAAGCCCGTGTGCCTAGAGCCCGTGCTCCGCAACGAGAAGCCACCACAATGAGAAGACCGCGCACCACAATGAAGAGTAGCCCCCGCTCGCCACAACTAGAGAAGGTCTGTGCACAGCAACGAAGACCCAATGCAGCCAAAAATAAATAAATTAAATAAATAAATTTATGAAAAAAAATAGGCTTCTCATAAATATAGACGACCTCAAGCCATGAATTGGGTTTATCCTTATTGCTGCTTTGCCGCTTTCATTACTTTATTTCTTTCCTCATCACCTTTATTTTAAATTTTGTTACAATAGGTATGTATTTATGTAAACTACCTATATTCCCTTTTCTTTAATTTTATAAAGGAAGGCATAAAAATTAAAAAATTACAATCCATGTATAATGTAGGATAAATTCAAATCACCAAATTTCTACTCCCAGGCATAGTACTTGTTAAACCTTATTTCTGATGATTAAATAAAAAGCTTTATCTCACACTTACACTTGACCCCAAAGACCATGATTTTGATGCTGACCCCTGCCAGACCCTGCCCTGCTCCCTCTCACCTTGGCCCCTAGCTTTCAAGCTACTGACTATAAGGAGTGGCAGTGATGGGGGGGGGGGGTCTCTCGTGCCTACATTTTTAATAGAGAAAACACAGACTCCTTCTTAAGTAAAAGAAAGGAAATATGTGTCCCACTAGTGTCGCCAGGATCCTGGGAAGAAAGGCAAATATGATTTTTGAAAATAATATTTAGAGTGTTTTTTTAGGTTCAGACTGTGGGACTGTACACGTGTAGCAGTGGTTGAAAGCAGGTATCTGGGGTCATGCAGCTCAAATTTTCAGGACAGTCCGTGTTTCAAATGTTCTGGTCTGTTATCCGCATCCATATCACGTGTCTTCACTGTTCAGGAAACATGGCCACTACAAGCTCATGTGAGGTGTGAATTGAAAATATGGCTAAGAGTGAACGTCTAGTGACTTGATTTATAAACAGCTTTTTATCTGAGATTTTTGCAAACACCCTTGGGTTAATATACCACTTGGCACAAATTTATACACACTACTATATATAAAAGAGATAACCAACAAGGACCTACTGTACAGCATGGGGAACTATACTTGGTATCTTGTAATAACCTATAATGGAAGAGAATGTGAAAAAAGAATATATACATTTATATATGCATTGAATATAATCGAATCACTTTGATGTACATCTGAAAGTAACACAACATTGTAAATCAACTATATTTCAATAAAAATTTTTTAGAAAGAGAAAAAAGAAATCAGTGTGCACCTTTCAACGGATGGCTCTCATGGTTATTGACGGCGTAATGTAGTATTTTCCTTAGAGGAACAAAAAATAAATGTGCACATGACAAATCGAGGGTGTCTTAGAGTCAATGAATAGCGGTTGTTAAATAAATGAAGATGGTGAGATAAGGCCATGAATTAACTACGAGACGTTCCCATTTACCTTCCAGGGGTGAACCCCTTCAGTGATCTCTGACTGAATTTAGAAATCAGCATTTCAACTTGCTGCCTGACTTGTGAATAGGAAACTCAGGTTCAAAATCTACAAAGGCCTTGGTTAGGACGGTGGCCCTCTGGGAACTTCACTCAGGAGGACGGGCTGAGGTCTAGTCGCTTCCTACACCACGAAGTGAGATGGAGGGCTGTGCCATCTGCAGTGAGAATGGGGGTAAACAATCTGGGATGCTAAGGCAGGTCCCCGCTCCCAACCCCGTTTCTAAGCCTCCATTTAAACGGGTGTTTGCTTTTAGCCTGTAGCACACGTGGATGTACCTGGCCTCTCCCCTTGCTGTTTTTCTTGCTCATGGTTCAAGATGACCTTTCTTTGGCCGGGTGGCCTGGCAGCCTCCATCCCTCAAACAACACCTCGCTGCTCATCTCTATTTATCCTGCCCCTCACATCTAAACTGAAGGCTGAACCCAGCAGCCAGCATAGCCCTCCCCCCACCCCCGCACGTAACAGGAGACTGCACATGCACAAGAGGCCCCTCACCTACACCCACACCTTTCCTGCACCCCAGTCTCGGAATCTGGCCGGAGGTCTGACTGTTAGCATCTCCTGTTTATGTCTCCCAGGTGCTGTAATAAATATTAGGAAAGGAAAACAAATGCAGCCTTTCCCCCTCACTTACCTGAGGGTGTGTACAGGACTGATGGAGAATCAACACGCAGACTTAAGAAGCATCCCTGTCCCGTGTTTGGGGGATGAAGTCAAGTCTGGGGACCCTGTGTGGGAGAGAGATATATGAGCTTTCACTTTGCAGAAGTCTTAATGTTAATTTCCTGTATTACATTTATAGGGTGTAATACACACAGCGTGTTCCTCCTGTACGTACAGTACAAACATTCTCACTGAACCAACATTTTTCACAGGTGACGTTAAACTCTGCAGTGTCGTGATTCGAACTACGTGACATGTTGCCACGTGCAAATATTCCCCCCTTTTTTTTTGCACACATGTATGCATTTATTTTTTACAAATGCTATATGTAGAAAGCATGAGCGTATTTTATTTAAAAAGGGACCACGAACTTTTTTACAGAAAGTGAGGGAGAACATTTAGCAAATTGCAGCTTTAAGCTCTAAAAGAAACTTTGTGGGACGATTTCTGTTAATATTCTCCATGTGTCTGTCAGGATACGTAGCTTGACCTACAATGATTAGCTATTGCAGCTTCAAAAATGATTGCCCAGATCACTGCGGTTCTAGTAAGCTTACGTGATTTGAGTCACAAAGCAATTTTTCTTTTTCCTTAACCAAACAATACGGACATTACAACAGAACTAGGGGAAGCTACGGGATTCTCGAGTGGTCAATGGAGGGCTTGCTGATTTTAAAAGCAGGGTCTGTGTGCAATGTAGGTAAAGAGGCTTGAGATTCAAGCCAGTTTGGCTGGGAGGTTCTCCAAGCCACATTATAAATGTGGGCCAAATATTGAGGAAATCGGGGCTGAGGTTTGGTTTGAGTGGGGGCCAATGAATTCAGAGTGTCAAATGGAAACAGGATAGATTGTGATCATTGGACATGGTTTCCCTCCAGAGCAAGGTAATTCTTCCAACTGCAAACCTCCAGGAGCCAAATCAAAGAGCAGACGTCATAAAACCATTGTGGACACCTCACCGACAGGTGAGCAGCAGCCTGTCACCAGGGTTCTGTTGCTTTCATACACGTGTGGGAACAGCCAGGAAGCAGAAGGAGTTCCTCTGGACGGTCACTTTGTGATTTACCCAAGGCATTGTTTTGTTTCCTTGTCCCATGGCTGGTGTGGCCGCAGTTGTCACCTACGTGAGCCAGAGCTTCTGGCGTCAAGGATGGGAAAGCCAAGCCAGCAAGGTGAGGATCAGGGCTACCTGCCTTGAGGTGGGCATTGGCGAGCTAAACCAATGGTCCACAGGTATTTTTAATGAAAAATCGTTATCAATGAAACATTTTAAAACACACTGTGAATTGACGTATTCACTTGTAAACTGGAGAACATTCTGTTGTACAGGCATATTTTGTGTCCTGTACATTTTAAACATAGTAATTTATAAAGGCCCACGTGAAAATGAAATTAATATTTTTACCTGCAGACATGGCTCCTGCTAGGAGTGTGAGTTCCCCACTTTCTTGTTTTCTTGAGGTCATATCACAAGAATTGTCTTCAATCTGGTTTATCAGTTAAATCCAGATGATACCATTAGTAAATTGTGGGCACATGTAGCCGGCGATGCATCACAGAAAGCTAAACAAGTGGGCTGGCCGGGACGTGCCCGCCCCTCTCAGCTGTGTGACAATGCCTGACGCACACATGGGGGGGACGTGTGTGTCTGTCCGTGTTCAGTGGGAGGAACGCCTGAGCTTTTTCTGTTTTTAGATGGAGATCACAGTGGATGGATGTCAGCAGAGGTTCGGGCACCTGCCCCCAGCACTGTTTTGCACACCCAGGTACATGAGCACCTTTGGAGAACCGGCTTCTACATCTGCAAGCGTAAGTGGTGCACTGTGGTCCGACCCCATCCGGCGTTGCTTTCCAAGGCACAGCTCCGTTTCACATCAGAAGTGGTTGCTTCAGAGATAAAGGAAGGCACCGAGAGGTACTAGAGCTGGTCCGGGAAACCAGCACCTTCAGAGACCCTTCCTTATGTCCCACGGCTGAGTCTGGCCTTGCCTCTGTGTCCCCCAGCAACCGGGACCACCTGAGTCAGAGCCTGCGCCTCTCGTCATCCCTGCCCAGTCACTGGTCTCTCTCCTGTCTGACTGCTGGTTCCTTGAAGAGGTAGGGACTTCACTCCTTCACGCTTGTATTCCTGGAGTCCCAGCTAAGGAAGAATTCAAGAAATGGTTGCCAAGGTGGTGAAGCAATCAGTGCTGGCCCATCTCTCTCCACAGTCTGCACCTGGGGTCGGGGCCCAGCTCCAGTCCAGCAGGGGACGGCAGGGAGGAGGGAGTGACTTTCAGCCAGGTGACCAGTCACCAGTGCATGCGTTAGGAAGGAGAGGTTTCAGCCTGATAGCCAGGTCGGAACCCTACTGGAAAGTCGGCCAGATGTGAACCACAGCGCGACCCCACGTGCCTATAGCGGGGGACTTGGTGGAGGGCTGGACGGTTCTGGAGTGAGCAGCTGCCCTTCTGAGCTGCCCCATCGAGTGTGCTCTCTGAGCAGGACCCCTCTACTTCTTCTGCAGACCGGGTTCAAGCCCTCTTTCCCAATGCTGCCCCCCGGCCTCCAGATGGCCTCCCCCACGTGGAAAATCTCCACTGTCCCCGGCCACTGAATGTGTGCTGGTGTCAAGGGAGGGGGAGGGGGG
>NW_006790234.1:532193-545813 GCF_000442215.2 Lipotes vexillifer | reverse complement strand
GGAGGGGAGAAGAGGGCTGTCCGGAGGCCCTAGAGCTCGGAGGCCACAGGAATGGGGGTCTGTCAGACATCAAGAAAGCCCAAGTTCAAGATTTTTCATGTTCCAGAGACGAGACCGAAGGTGTCTGGATGCGGGGAGGGAAGCGCCTCCAGGGCAAGAGGGTGAGCAAGGAGAAGGCTGCTGCGGCCCTGCTGGCACCTGGCCCTTCCCCCCAGCCGGGGGGCACAGAACAGTTGTCCTTGACCATCCTGAGGGGGGCACGGTAGACTGAGTGGGCACAAGTGGCCTGGAATCCTTGCTGAGTGTCTGTGTCCTCGGGCAGAGGGAAGCGCACCGGTTATACCTGTGCTCCGGGTCTGTGGCCCTTGCATCCTAAGTGGGTCACGGGGCCCCACCCCAGGGTGGGGGCCGTCCCCATGAGGTCCCAGGAGAGGGTGAAGCAGCTTTGAGGCCCTTGGCTTGTGCGGACCCTACAGTCCGGCTCTGGTGCTAAGATGGTGTCATGGGCGTAGACCTTGCCCAAGGGACTGAGGGAGGGAAGGGCCCCTCTTGTCTTGGGAATTTTGTATTTTATGGTTAATAAGGGCATGACCCTTTCTGGAAGTTTGACTCCAGGTTCGAAAGACTGAGGATGGGTGTCTGCAAGATATAAGGAACTGAGGGGACTGTTGCTCGGATGGTCAGATTTATTGGGTGTGGCAGCGCGTGTCACAGGAAAAGTGAGAGTGACCATCACCTCCCAGGTTTTCAGGCTTTCTTCTTCCTGGAACCATCACCACCTACCAATTTTCCTGGCGTCTTTGCCCGCCTGTAAGCTCCCGTGGGAGTCTGTGCTTGTTAGTCTCCCTGTGACCCCCTCGCCCCCCTTTTCCATCCATCTGGATTCGGCAGACTTGGGTGGTCACCCCACCACTGCAGAGCCAAGCTCCGGGGATGCAAACAGGAAGACCTCGCTCTCAGCTTGGAGTAGCTCACTGCCTAGTGGGGGAGAAAGACGTGTAAACAGCAAGTGTTTACAGTCACTGGCGCTGAAGCAGAAGGATCTACGTGGAGGAGGAAGCTTCAGCTCGGGGGAGCTCTCCAATTCAGCACAGCTCTGGAAGCCGCCCTTTCCTCACCCTCGGCCATTGCTACCACCGCAGTCCCAGTACTGTCCTTTCTCCTACATGACTGCCATCACCCCTACCCCATGCCCGTGTTGGCTCATCCCCTACTGTCCCAGGCTCCGAAGAGCCACCGTGGGGCTGCAAACACAACTGTGTGCTCCCCTTGCTCACGGCCTGCTGGCTTCGCTCCGCTGTTCAGGGTGAAATCCTCTGGGGACGTGTGTCCCCCGCGGGTGTCCCCTCCCCATCGCCGCCCCTTTCCTCCTCCCTCTTCCCACCCTTGATCGCGATTGTACGTCCCCAGTTTGCTCAGGGCCCCCGCTGATCTCCTGTGCCTTGCTATTAACTTCCGCTCACCTTCTGATCTCAGTTTGGGGCCATTCCTTCCAGAAACTGCCCCGATTGCTCCTAGGCTGGGCTGGACACCCTCGTAAATACCCCGCAGCTCCTACCGTTTCCCTGTGGCAGTCGTCCCCGTGTACCTCTATATTCCATGATTATAGGACTCGTGTTTGCTTCTTTAAAGAAAATAAAATAAGGGATAGGGTAAAAAAGGATTGTCTTTGCAAAATATTTGGTTCCTTTGATAGGCCCCCTGAGGGCACAACTTGTCTTTTATTTTCAAGGAACTAGGTCAACAATTTTGGGCTCAAGCGTTCATCACCCCTGCCCCCCTCGCCCTTCACACAGCTAAGAGAGACCAGGTATGTTCCAGAGAGATTATACACACCTCCGTCTTAAAATCTAAAACATTTAAGCTCACCGAGAATTATCTTTTTCTCTTCACGTGCCCTGGGCTTTCCCTCACCTCCATTTGGGCCCAGTGACACTCCCTGGTGACCACTCAGGGCTCTGCAGCTGTTGTGGAGATGGTCCCTTGTAGATGGGACATTATTTGGGTGGTGACTGGGGGATGGTGTTGGCCTTTCTGCTCTAAAAAGGCTGAAACCTTCCATGAGCTTGTTGTGCTGCGTTGTTTGTTTGGCTATAAAATATCAGGTGGGCAATTAATACACACGTATTAGTAGGACATTCCATTACTAGGACTTCTTGTGGGGACTATGCGGAAGTGGTCCCTTCTCGCAGAGAACTCAGTCCCCAGGGCACTCAACTAAAGACATCTGGATCTAAGGAAGCAAGTTTTTGCTCGTGTGGTTTGGGGCTTGGTCTCAGCTCCCTTCATGTGGCGCCTTTGACCCGTGACTTGCAAAATGATGCTTCCTTCACACTCCAAGGCAGTGGGTGAAAGTTGAGGACGAAGTTTCACTTGGGAATTTACTAAAAGATGACTTGGAGACTGAGAGGAGGTGGCCCTCCCAGGGACGTTCTGCACAAAGTTTTAAAGATGGACTGTGTGGTCCAGGAGCTTGGCCTGCTGCTGTCCCACTTTTCCTGAACTGATATCCAGATAATTTCATTTCTTAACCTGCATCTTCCATCAGCAGGAGAAAGTTGAACACTTTTCAGCCTTTTCTGTTCAGTGGTGAACCCCATTCCTCTGCCTTGTGAACGACCTGACTGGAAGTTCTCCTGGATTGTGGAGACCAGCTGACTTGCATTCCTTTTGAAAGAAAATGGGGAGAAACTGGCAGCACAATTCTGTGCAAGTTAGAATCCCAGAGCTGCAGAAAGCATAACAAAGTGGACTAAGGTGCTGACTGGCTTTAATCCTTAAAGAGACCACCTGTAGATCCTATCAGTTCAGAAAGTCCCCGAACTACCAGTGTCGAGCATAGTAATGACCTGCCCTCATGCACGGTCAGGAGAAGTGTCATCACAGGACTGCAGTGAGACACCAACTCTCTATGCCGTCCTGGACCCAGGATGAGGTCCCTGCTGCCTCCAGTCCTGCCTTTTCAGTGGAATCTTTCAAATGCAGCCAGAACAGTGTTTCTCAAGGGAAACCCCTCTCAGTTCCCCGCTTAAGTCTCTTTTCTGGCTTCCATCGCTGTCAGGATAAAAACCACAACTCTTCCTAAGGTTTGGGGGCCTCCTAAGCCGCTTCTGCCCAGCCCTCCGGCTGCATTTTCACCAGCCCCATTTCAGGCTCAATGAACCAGCGCCTTTCAGCTCCTCCAATGCTCCAGGCCCCCCGACGCTTTCTTGTTTTCTGTCTGTGCCTCTAACTCCCCCACCCCTTTGCTTAGCAAACCCCTGCTCGGCCCTCAGGCCGCATTCGGGAGCTTGTCTCTCAGGCTATGGGTCTGCCCTGGCTATTTGCTTCCCCCTTGCCTCTTCTCCTCTGAGGCAGCATGAGCACAGTGCATCACTCTTCCCTGCTAGGCTGTAAGCCCGATACAGAGTCGTCCACTGGCCACCATTAATAGTACCTTAAAAATAACAGTCTTAACAACAACAATATTTACTATTTCTTGAGCACTTACTACATGCTAATTATCATCCTAAACACTGCAGGCACCTCTCTCTCATTAATCCTCTCTCCCAATGAGACATAGAGGTGGTAATACCCTTATTTTACGGATGAGGACACCAAAGCACAGAGAAGTTAAGTAACCTGATAAAGATGGCACAGCCAGGAAGTGGTGGAGGCAGGGCATCCCTGACAAAATGTCAGTTACTTTTTGAATGAATGCAAGTCCAGTCTTCAAGGTCTGTATTCTTTTCTTTATTTTACTGATAAACTGGGGCCCAGAGGCAGTAGCAGTTACCCAAGTTGACGTGAGTAAGAAGGGGCTGCAGAGCTGGGCTGAGAACTCAGTGTGTGAGTCCAGGAAGCCTCTGTCCCCCTGTTCTCCCACTCCAAACGGCTCCATCAGTGGCGATCCTTATGTGTCAAAACACTCTGCCACGCATATCATTTTGTCCTGCTACCATCGTCCAAAGAAAAAGATCCCTGAAAAGAAAGAAGGTCAAATAGGAAGGAATCAGTCAATGAGCAAAGTAATTTCATTGGTCCTCAGTCATGGGATGCTACCCACAGGAAATCTAGACACGGGTTATAATTAAGTACCAGAGGTGGATTAACCATAGTTTAGGATTATCTCCTCAAATTATTTAACAACTGAACCTTCTGAAAGCATATTCTCATATTTCAAATCCTGAAAAAGTCTATAGTTTAAGCTATAAGAAAGATCAAATTACAAGGTATGCCACAAATTTTGTTAAAACCGACATATTCTTACACACACATTTCTTTCTGCTTTCAAAAGGTTTAAGTGAAGACTGAAGCCATTACTTAGGATGTTTTAAATTGTCTGAGTCTGTTACTTGTTGGAGAAAAATTGTCTGATTTAGTGATATTATGGTATTTAATATCGACAGTTTTTCTTAAAAAAAAAAAAAACACAAGAAAACCTCCTTGGAAAACATTTCAAAGCAACATTTGATACTAAACAGAAGTCAATTCAAGTAGATTCATAAAAGTGATGTAAATGGGAGCTTCTCAAATGTGGCTTAAAGTAATGGAGGCAGGTTTGTGTTTTTCTTGAGAAGTTTTATTTCTCATAGAAACAAGCAGTGGGAGTCTACACTCCAGGTAATTTCTAAAATGCCAAGAACTTAATTTTATACTCTGCAACTTTTTGCTTTGTGTATATGAGCTCTTAAGAATAACTGCATTTAACTGAATACATCGACAGAAAGGTAATGGTTTAAAATATGAAATTCTTAATTTCAAGATTGTTCTAGATTTTGAATTCCCATTTTCTAGCAAGAAATATTTAAATAGTTCTCAATCTAAGATTTAAAGAACATAGAAATGTATCAACTGCAATTAATCTGAAACACAGCTGAACAGTAGAAGAAAAACAAGAACAAAATTACAAAATAACAAAAACCAAACCACTGGAAGCCCAGATCTGATTCTTTAGGGCTCCTCAGATCTTTATTATTTACTTATTTATTTATTTATTTTTGCGGTACGCGGGCCTCTCACTGTTGTGGCCTTTCCCGTTGCGGAGCGCAGGCTCCGGACGCACAGGCTCAGCGGCCATGGCTCACGGGCCCAGCCGCTCCGCGGCATGTGGGATCTTCCCGGACCAGGGCACGAACCCGTGTCCCCTGCATTGGCAGGCGGACTCTCAACCACTGCGCCACCAGGGAAGCCCCCTTCTTACTTATAGGAAAGTTTGCACCAACCTAGAAGTTCTTGGTAAACAAACTCAAGCCTTTATAATATCCTAGGAAAATCATTTATATATTTTTTGGAAATCAATCCATGAGGTAACTTGGTTTCTTATTCTAAAACCAGCCGTTAGATGTAGAAATTACAGCTCTAGGAGATCGCCTGAAAGCAGAGGTACTTGCAAGTTCGAATCTTTGATCCTAGCTAATCAGGATTGCAGCTCCTTCATGGTGAAAATGACTTCTGTAGAAAGATCTCTGACAAAGGTTAGATTTCTGTGGAAAATTTTAAAAATCACAAACGTTTTTGGTCTTCCCATAAGGATTTCACCCAATGTGGTGTCCTTATGAAGCTGAACAAAGATCCTCCAAAATTCAATTCAAGCTGTTCCTGACGATGTCATTGATTAGCGGATGAAAGGCATGAATAAGAGATTTAACGATGAACACACTACGCCAGGCGTCTGTCTGCCTAATCTTGTAAAGAAACTTCACGGACACAGTCAGGCTCGTTTGTCTGCATGTTTTCTATGGCTGTGCCCTCGCTACCATGGAGTGGAACAGGTGCCATCATATGGCTCACAGAGCCTAAAATACTTATCTTTACAGGAAAAATGTGCCAGCCCCTGAACTAGATGGTCAGCGACTTGCATTGTGTCACACAACAGTGCTGGCAGATTCATTTTCTCTGCTCCCACCATCCATCCTGGGCACCACTTTTCTATTGTAGGAAAATGTTTCCTCACCATCAATAACTCAGTTTTTTAAGTTAACTTTTGCTTTTGGATTTAGAGTTTATATTTGAGATTTTTCACCACTCTTTCTAGGCTTTATATGTACTATGTTTTGCTTTACAGGTTTGTTTCTGTTTTCAAACCTGAATTTGCAGTCGTGCAGCCTTGCATTCGAGCAGCATGTGCAGTGTGACAGGGAGGTGCCCTCCTGGAGCCCACAAGCCTGGACCGTGGCCTGGCGTCCCCTCGTGTAGCTGTGAGGTGCAGTCAAGGTATTAAAATGCTCTGTTCTGGTCTGCGGGTGCCTGGGAGGCTTACTGGAGGTGGTAAGCCCGCTGCAGTCATTTCTGTGTTGTTACGAGAATGAGGCAAAAATGTAAAACAAAAATTTTTTGAAAAGTCTGAGTGCTATTTTAATAAGGATTTCTGGGACAAAACTGTGGACTACTGTCAGAAGACAAAACCAACTAAGGCATCTTCACTGAGGGTCTCCCAAGAGAAAGGATGTGGAGGCCAGCAGAGGAGAGGAGAGAATCAAGCCTCCTCCCCAGCCTCCCAGCTTCCCTAGCCTCCCCACACGCCTGTGAACTGAGCTGCCTGGGCTTGGTGTCCTGTGATGACCCTGAGCCTCCAAACAGGCAAGTCCATCCTTCCCTGTAATCTGTCTCTCTGAACTTCCTGCACTTTAGTAACCTTGGAGTTTCCAGGCCATAGGCAGAACACTGCATCTTCAACTGGCTTCTCCCCAAACATGGTCTTAGCTAGATGGAAACCTCACATGCATGTGCATCCAATTTCATCACGGACACATCATGGAAAATGCTGCCATCGAGCCCAAGTTGGCAGTAGAAAAACAGTTAAGAACAAACCCTCCGCTGTGAACGCTTGGCTATCGGAAGCAATTCATACTGATGTGTCTGCATTTTTAAACCCCGAAGTTGACTAGGCAGGTGCGATGGAGCCCTGTGCTGTGTCGTCTTCTGGATTTAGCCTGTCTCTCCTTTGAAATTAAGTGACAGCGCTGCAGGCTCCACAATTCCATTGATGCTGGTTATTTTGAAATGTTTTCTTACTAAGTGCTCAACAGCATTAAAATATTCTCTGGGGAGCCTTTTCTTTTTTAAAAAACACACTCTCATTTCAGATAAATGGCCAACTTTTTTACTCTTTCAATTTCTTCAGAAGTCAATGGGATAAACAATAGTTCCCCAAGATGAAGAGAAATACAAATCAAGGGATTATTCATTTGCTGTTTTAACGGTGGGTACAAGAAGATTGGTGAAAACATACACTGTTATTTACTGTGTAAATAGACACCTAGCATGTAAATTAATGTGCTTTTATGAGATGTAAATAGAAACACAGAATGATTTTACTACCATGCTTGGCACTCCTGCAGTGCTAGTATTCACTGGGCCTCTGGGCTGGTGTTTGGTTTCCAGGGCAGTGCACACAGCAAAGAATAAAATGGTGAAAATCCCTACCATTTTGTGCTTACATTCTAGAACATAGGCAGCAAACAAGGTCGCTAGTAGCTACTGCCCTGAGTTTGATTTTAGAGTCTAGGTGACCCATGAAACTGTAATGCCTCTCTGTGCTGTCAGGAAGGCAGGACCGCTGCCCTGGTCACAGAGGCAGTCCATTCGCAGCATTAATGTCCCCTCCCCACTGCCCGTCTGCTTTACAGTGGTTGTAACTGTGGTTGGTTTACATGGCTGAGAAGTTGAATGAGGAAAGTTCAAGAGAAGAAATGAAGGTGCTGGCGGAGCAGCTGAATCCACCCTGGACAGCGGTGTGGACTGTGAATCGCTTCTTCCCTTGGTCAGGGGCAGAGTCTGTCAACACAGCATCTCCGAAGGACTCCAAGGAGGGAAGGGTCCCCCTTCCTTTATTTCTAGCTAAAAATTCCACAACCCTAAAGTAGGCAAAATTACAAAAGATAACCCTGAGTAAGTATTTGCATCTCAGTATTCTGGTCGGGCCCGGGGTTATTGGGGGCCAGAGGTCCACAGATCACCCCATCCCTCTGCCTGACCCGGCTATCGGGTGGACCAGCGGCGGCTGGAAGGTGTGTGCCACAAATAGTACATTCAATGTTTCTGCCTCACACCCGGGCCTGTGCTGGTGCGTATCCACCCAGCTCCACTGCCCAGATCTCTGAAGCTGATGGTTAGAGAGGTTCACTTACCATGGAACACAGTGTAAATGCATTTACAGCTTGTCACCAAGATGTTGACAGGCACTTCCATCTGAGTAGCTGCACACGCCTCAGGCCCTGTGTTCACACCCACCACGTCCCAGGGCCGAGGGGCATCTGACCTGCTGCTCAGTGACTGTTCAGCCACTCTCAGCCCGGGAATGTGATTCCAGGCTCTGAATCCCAGAGCTCAGCTGCCTTCCTGCTTGGGGATGGCAGAGAGCAAAGAAGAAACTCGGTCACTTGGGAAGAAACAAAACATTCAAATACTTTCAGTGTCAGATGTCAGTGTCTGATGAGAGTTGAATTATTAACATACCAGGAGTGCCGGGAAAGATCAACCTGTGTTTGAGGGGGTGATTTGGCCAGTGGTCTGAACCTTTCCCTGAGAACAAGTTTATTTTGTGAGCGTGCCCAAGAGACAGGGGTGGTCACGCAGATACAAGGTAGGAGTCGACCATGGTGAAATGTACCAGCGGACACGTGAGCCATTGTGAGAGGAAGGAAGCAGAGGTCCCTGCCCAGCCCCCCACCCCCGTGATGCTGGCTGAGGACTTGGAGTCTGGAGACTTCCTTCTGAGAGCATCTCCTCTCATTTCGATGTGGCCCAGAATCTTATTTATTTAGCTCAGTTGAAGGAGTCGATTCTGCAGGAAAAGAACCGTCAAGTGCCCTCTGCCCTCCCCCCCACATCTCCCCACAAGGTCCTTCCTCCCCGGAATTTCCCTCGTGGCCCCCAGGACTATCTGTCCATCAGCCCAGCCCATGTACCACCTCTCTGGCCCTGTAGGTATTTCTGACAATGACTTGGAGTAGGAAGAAGTTATTACCATCAAAGTGACCTGCGTTGTGCGTTATATGCTTTCTTAACAAGATAGGAACATGATGGTTTTGGTTCTCATCTGTTTTCCCATCAGACTAACCTGTCAGTTCATCAGAAAAGTGAATTAATCAGAACTCTGCATTCCTCAGGTTAATCAAATCTTTGCCATACTTTGAAAAAAAAGTGGCTCTTTTGTTCTTACAGAAAAGTCATAGTTTTGTTTTTACTCACCAGTTCCTTCAGGGTGACTATACATTACACGATTTCAGAGATTGTCCACAGGTATAACTCTGTGTTTTGACACAGGTTACGTATCAAAAGTTGAGGAAATGAGGATGGTTACAAATGTGACGGGAACAGCCTCTGTAGTTTGGCCTCACAGCAGCAACAGTGACCCTGTGAAAACCCAGGTTGTATCATGTCACCTTCTGAGGGAAGGAAGGAAGGAGGGAGGGAGGGAGGGAGGGAGGAAGGAAAGATGAAATGTTTACAAGGTTAATTTAGCATAATTCTATCTGATTTTTTTAGTCAGTAGCTTCTATTTTGCATATTATTTCCATGTTGGATTTATGAAATTTCCAGAATATAACAATGTAGAATTAATCAGTGTTACTTGGAACAATCATTTCCAAATCTGGAAGCAAAAACTTCAAGAAAACATTAGATGTACTGGAACGAACAGCTCACTGGCTGTTCGCAGACGGGGCTGGAGGTCCAGGGCTCGGTGTGAGTTCTGTGGGACCGTGGGGAGCCACGAGGCCACGTCCATGGGAACAGACGCATCTCCGCACCTTCTCTCGAGGGAAGCCTGTGGCCCAACTCTCTCTTGTCTAAGTTTCTCTTCAAAATGAGCCCGACAGTTTGTCTACTCACCTCAGACGAGGTCTTAGCCATCAACCCCCAGGCTGGAAGGACCCTGGCTTTCCAGAAAAGCAGGGAAGTCTCCGGGGAACACGCCACAAGTGGCACCGTGGGGAGGACACTTGCATTTCACCGTCTTCCAAAACACTCCCTTTCCAGGAAGCAGCAGTCTCCTTCGCATCCTCTGGAGTAAAAAAAATAATAATTGCCATAACAAATCGATTAAGAGGAACATGCACAGAGAGATGTTGCTCCTCCCTCTTCCAAGAGAACCATGAAATATTAAAACAAATGTGGAGAGGAGCTGAACAGAGTCTGGAGAGGTGGCACTTAGGGCCTCAGGAGAGGTGCAGTGCAGGGGGCGCTGAGACCAGAAGCAGCGGGGTTGTGGGCGGGGACTGACTTTTTGACGTGTCTCCACTGAGGGCGCCGTGGAACCTTCTCGTTAGTGTGGAGCCGCCTCGCGGGCACCGGCAGTCACACCCGCGTGGAGATGAGCTGTCCTTTTGGGTTTCCTGTCTTGCGTCTCTCATGATGCCCTGCTCTGTTTCTTTTTTTCTTTTTTTTTTTTTTTTATGGTATCCAGTATCAAACAAGCTCTAGCCCAGTGGGTTTATTTTTTTCTTTTTTTTTCAGGATATTCCACAAAAAAATTTTAAATGCTACCATTAAATCCAGATTCTGCCTACTTCACTTTTGCACAGATGACTGGACCTCTATTTCTTATTATCTGTTGGCCACATATTCCTCCATATCTGACTTTGTTTCACATGACTCTAATAATATTGTGTGTTTAAGGGACATCATTTGCCTGGTAATTTCCAACCCCAGTTATTTTTTTTTTTTTAATTTTTTTTTTTTGCTGTATGCGGGCCTCTCCCTGCTGTGGCCCCTCCCACTGCGGAGCACAGGCTCCGGACGCGCAGGCTCAGCGGCCATGGCTCACGGGCCCAGCCGCTCCGCGGCACGCGGGATCCTCCCAGACCGGGGCACGAACCCGCGCCCCCTGCAACGGCAGGCGGACTCTCAACCACTGCGCCACCAGGGAAGCCCCTGCTCTGTTTCTTGTTTGCTATCTTCTCTGTAGAGATAAGCTCTGCTCCAGCTGCGGGGAAAGGCCTGCTGGTTACGGCGTCTCTCCTTACTTGTCAGACCCCATCTCCAGTAGCTCACGCACATCATGCCACTATATGTTCATTTGTCCCTTTGCGTTCCGTTGTTTCCATCATGGCAGAGAACTATACTCGCTTTTATTTCATTTCTGAGAGTTTCGGGGGTGGGGGACTTGGAGTTGTATATATCTGTGTATTGGTTTAGGGGTGCTGGGGCCGGGAAATAGCATGTCAGTGTGAGCAGATACGAGACGGGGGAGGAGAGAGGGCAGGACGAGAAAGACAAATATCGTACGATATCGCTTTATGCGGAATCTAAAAAATGATACAGATGAACTTATTTACAAAACAGAAACAGACTCACAGACATAGAAAACCAATTTGTGGTTACCAGGGGGGATGGGAGGGGGAGAGGGATAGTTAGGGAGTTAGGGATCGACATGCACCCACTGCTACATTTAAAATGGGTCACCAACGAGGACCTAGTGTACAGCACAGGGAGCTCTGCTCTACACTCTGTAATAACCTAAATGGGAAAAGAATCGGAAAAAGAGTAGATACATGTATATGTATAACTGAATCTCTTTGCTGTACACCTGAGACTAGCACAATGTTGGTAATCGACTAGACCCCAATATAAAACAAAAATTAAAGAATCAAAAAAGGAGGGCAGGATGAGGTGTGACGGGGGTGACTTAACAGCAGGTGTGTAGAGTTGTGAGAGCGACTTGGGGGTGTTGGGAGGAGTCAGGAAGTCAGGCTCAGTGCCTGGTGCTGGTGAAGGAGAGACAGCACCCCAGGGCTGCCAGCTCGCCCCCAAGCCCTACGGCCACCTACTGGGCCTCCGCTCGGGGTTTCCCTAGTTTGGAAGCCGTGGGGACATTCAGATACCCCTGGGGGAAGAGCAAAGGACAGACCATCTCTCCCCACGGGAGAGGGAGACGGACTCACAGGGCTCAGAGTAACTGGAGTGGAAGGTTCTGGCATGGCTCAGGAAGGAAAGGCCTTGAGGTGCCCCGTGGGGGACTGAGAGCAAAGAGTGGCCGCATCAGGGCAGGGGACGGGGCACTAATGGGAGTGGGGAAGATGCCGAGACACACTTTCTAATCCTCAGCTTCACTCTTGCTGGTGCTGTGCCCAAGAACTAGTGCCTGAGGATTGTCACACCGTTAGTTCTGCCCGAAAGAATCCCTGGGTCACACACCCCCTAACAGTAGTCCATCGTGTGTACTGGTCATGCCCACAGCACTGCTGCAAGTTGCTGTGACAGGTTGACAAGCCATGTATATGTTTTAAGAAAGCCTTAAAAAAAAATTCCAAAGCCTTAAATTCTCCCTATATCCAAAGTTCCTTTAATATTGTAACTAAGGATTAGGAAAAAAACCTTGTAATTTATTGAAAAACTGTATTTCCAAAGGTCTTTTTATAGTGTAGTTAAGGATTAGGGTGAAAAAAAACTATGATTCATGGAAGATGTATCCTTACTGGCCAAAAGAAATAAAAGTTCCCTTATAATCTCTGCATCCGAACCCACAAGTATGTAGTCAACCACCCTTTCTTCTGATTCCCCAGAAGTGCCTCTAGCACCCAGTCTGACATGCATACCGGCTTCTTGATAAATATCCTTACAATTTGGATGGAAAGTATTTACTGGACTCAGGCTGGCTCCGGTCACCAGCCAATGACCCCTGCAGAATGAAAGCGTGACTCTTGGCCAGCGAGGCCTCTCCCACACCCCTTTAGTCTGACTGCGGTTTGTGATTAGTTTGCTTCATCCTAGAACTCGTGGCACTACCTCTAAATAGACATCGCAGTGGAAATAACAGCTCAAAGGACATGGCTCAGAATATTATCTATAGCCCTTGAGGAGGAACTAAAAGCCCTTGACTTTGTTTAATGGCTAAACTATTATTATTTTGTATTGCTCGACGCCTTTTCTTTCTTTCTGCATTTTCTCATTTCTCTGAGTAAATCTATTCTTTGAAACTTTTGGGAAGGCCTAGGAGGCTAAAGTTTTTCTACAGACAAGAGGCGGGCAAGGGCATGGGGCGTGGGGTCTGTCCTGGGAAGGCCCCATAGGGTCTTGCTGACTTTGTCAAGGATGAGAAGAATGACAGTTCAGAGTGAAGGAAAAACTAAAAATCATTCACTTAGTGAACCACTTTTGTTTCCTTTCTTTGATTTCATGGAGGGCACCAATTAATTTCATCCTAGAAATGTCTCTCTAGTACAGAATCAAAATTCATCCTTGCCATGTAAAATTTTATGGATGGGAGATAGAAGAGGTTGAAAGATGTGGTCTAGGGTGATATGGGAAGAGAGAATGCTGGGAAGAGAAGCGTAATGCTTCAATTTCATCAGCCTCTGTCAGCTTTCCAGCTGAGACATCATAAACCTTGTCATTTTCTTGATTGATTTTTTGTCACAGAATGAAGAGAAATTTAACCACAGGAGTAAATCCTTATAATAAGTTTGGCATACATCACAATGAAGTACAATCCAAGTGCTTTCAAAGTAAATCTAATTTAACATGGGCCGACACTTCAAATATTTGTAAAGCAGTTTCTTACTGATTGATTTACGTGATGCTCATATGTGGTTCTAGGATGTAAAGTGCCACTGAGATGGTGGGTATCAATTTTACAAAGTGGAATTTACATACAAAGACAACGATCACAGTTCTCAGAGTCCGTCTCAGGCTCCT
>NW_006790234.1:513808-532183 GCF_000442215.2 Lipotes vexillifer | reverse complement strand
CTTTCCCTGCCTCCGAGTCCCCAGAGGCTCTGCTGGGAGAACGGGGCAGCCTAGTTAGGGAATGAGGGATCTGCCAATGTATAGACGGGGTCAAGCTTCTGACAGAAGGACATTACTGATAAAATGCCTCAAAATTTGGCTTTTAGAAAATGTATTTTTTTAAACTTTGTACGGGTGATGGGCACCTATTTATGCTAATGTTAATATTAAAAGTTTTTTTCAGCGAACTTGAATGCATACTAGATATTGATGGAGGTAGCCACTCAGTTTAGGGTTGGAGATACTCTGTGCTTTCCCAAAAGAAAAGTGTTATTTTTTTGAGTGCCTTTACCCACGTTTCTGGCTCTGGGTGGCCTGAGAATGTAGGACAATCTGTGAAAATACAGTCATTCTCACACATAGAAAAGATTAGATCTCCTTGATTTCTAAGGCACATTTTTTTTCACATTTTATTATCTCTGAAACCCTGACGTGCCTTAGATTTGATGAAATGTACTTTATATTCTGAGTTGGTACCAACAGAAGTGTGTTACTATAGACAAATGGCTGAGTACGTGCTATAGGCCTTGAATGTGCATTAATTAAAATTAAATGGATAAAGGCAAAAATTATTCACTAACTTCAAATAAGTGTATAGATATTTGGGATAACTAGTTTAGCAGTCTCAGAAATCCTAGGGATTTTAGATAATTGATAGTTAAATCTGGTTAAATGTAATATTTGTATTTAGTATTATATACATATATGTATGTACATATGTATATATTTGTGCATATATATAATATTTAGTGTGCATAATATACAATATAGTTGACGCTTCTGACCTTGAAATGCATAACGACTTGATATAATGTCTGAAATTGGGACTTATAATAATATCTGCCATCTGAAGACCCTCCAGAGCAGACGGCAGACTCGGGTTTATCTCATTGGCCTCGAGATTTCAGTGGAATTGACTGGTTATATTTCAGATGGAGACGGTGAAGTTCTCAGGACTCGTTCTAGTTCAGCGTTTCTTCACCAAAGTGCACTCGTGACATGCAGACTGTCAGTGCAGACCTCAGTAAAGGGCTCAGACAATATGGTTCCAGTTCTGCAGGATGGGGGAGTGTCTGGCATGAGGGGAGCAGCACACAGCCTGAGCCCAGAGGCGAAGAGCAGGGGACACCACGATGGTGCCACCTTTCCCTGTGTTGCTCTTTCAGATGGCACTTGCCGAGTCTGGGACTCTGCCCTGGCTTCTGCTCCCACCTCTGTTGTGGTCACCATGATTATCATCATCATCGTCACCATGATCACCATGATCACATCATCCATTATCCTCACCATCATCACCATCAGCATCAGCAGCATCATCATCACCATCACCATCCTCACCATCAACACCATCACCGTCAGCATCAGCAGCATCCTCACATCATCGTCCTCATCACCACCATCAATGTCATCTTGACATCGTCGTAAGAGGTACCCATAGTCTGGGGTGAGAAGATCCATTCTCTTCTCACAGTTAGATGCTTCATCCAATTTGGCCTTTATGTGTAATAAAAGGAAATATTCCGGATCTCCATCTGTCTCCCTCTTGGACTTATGTCTCAGTGTGTTCTGATCTTGGGAGGGACGAGGAGGACAATTTCCTAGGCCCACTCAGACATCTCTGAAAAATCAGTGAGGCAGCCCTCAGGACGTTTACTTACTGGGGAGAGAGAAACTTTCTAGAGGGAAACATCTTTGGATGTAGTATCGGGTTGGCCAAAAAGTTTGTTTGGGTTTTTCTGAAAGATGTGGAAAAACCCCAATGAACTTTTTGGCCAACCCAACAGTAATGGAAACACAGGGCCCAGTGACACTGACTTTCAAAGGTGTCTTCATGCTGCTCCCTTCAGGCTCAGGGCGAGTGATTTACTGCCTCTTACACTGTCTGGAGGTGGGTGATGGGCCAGGGCTGTGAGGACTCATTGGAGCATCTCTAAGCAGGAGACGTGTGGGTGGTCGAGGGGCGTCTATATCGTGATCAGACTTGGCATCTAATGTAAGGATCTCAGCCTCTGGGGCCTTAGTCAGACCTGGGACAGCAGGAAAGGTAACCGTGAATGTCCTGTTACATCCACAAGCCCCTGCTCCCCACACGGCTCCCTCCACCCTGTGTGTCCTCCCTGCTGTACCGTGGGAGCCGCTGTCGCATTAGAGGGCCCCAAGTAAAAGAAAAATCGATTCATATATTCACAATGATCTATTTGAGAACAAGGGAATTTCTCACCAAATTAAGCCCACTCCTCACAAACAGAGTTATTTATTCACCCCTGGTTCTGCCATGGTGACAAAAATGCTACCCCATCTCCCTCTGACTTTTATGGATAAACTGTACCCAGGGAAATTTGATAGAAATGGTTCTGGCAACTGAGACTCATGAGTGAGAAGCAGCAGCTATTCCAGAAATCACAAACACTGTTATCTCTATTGGCTGTTAGGCATATTTTGCAAAAGAAATCATGAAGTCAGCTTTTTGGGTAAGATAAGAATTTAATGAAGTTTTACACAAAATATTCAACTGGTCTAGAGGTCAAGGGTTAGCATTTCCCAATGAACTTCATTTGCTTAGAAGTTTACGAAAAAAGAATTTCATTTGGTAACACTTTTTCATTCTCTCATGATCCAGGTCAGTAATTTCCTGAGGCAAGCTCTCTAGCCTGCGTATGGGACTAGATTCTTTGTCTAGTGTGTGTGTGTGTGTGTGTGTGTGTGTGTGTGTGTGTGTGTGTTTGTTAGGGGAATAAGAGGGTTGGTGTAAAGCTGGGTCGAGGGAGGAAGTTAAAATATCACTGACAGTACACCCTAGTTATAGCTGAGACACAGAGGTACACGCTATTTTGTCCAGGATTTATCAACAGCGACAATGATGGAGACCAGCAGGAATGTTTGCCCAGCATCACTCCCTGAAAGGTGCTGTCTTCGATCCCTGTTCACACGGCAATTCTGGGAACTACCGTATCAGTCAGGTAACACCCCCTTGCAGGCCAGCATGTATTTGTCCAGGGCTGGGAATGAGAGCAATTCAGGTTACTACGAATCTCTCCTTCAAGAATTTTGGAAGGAGCAAAAAAAGACAATCAGTCTCTTCTGGGTGCCCTCATCCTATGATATGAAGGGAAGGAACAGGTGATAGCCATGACGACCAAGCAGCAGAGGGGGCTGATGCGGAGAGAACTAAGGGATCAGATACCCAGAACGCAAGGAGAAGGGAGAGGAGAGAGAAGCTTGGCGTCTGTCTGGTCCCCATGAAGCCTGAGGCTCAACCCCGATGCTGCCCCTGGTCTCTGACACCCAATATCTTCACCGTAAGTTTGCTGCTTTGCTTTATAGAGTTTGAGGTGAGTTTGTGTTATTGGAAAAGCAGAGTCCCAGCTGCTGTGTATAAAGCAAAGAATGTGATCTTGGTCTTAAAGGCAATTTTAGACCTGGGAAGTCCAGGGTGGCCAGGGGTGGGTGTGCACCCCCAACGGGGAGATAGAGGAACCAACCCCCAGGGCTGGGATTCCTGCAGTTTGTACTTTTTCTGCTCAGCCTGCCTTTCGTACGAACAGATCACTCCGAAAAAATAGAGGATTCCTAAATGTTGTTACATGAGAGAAAATTCCTAATTTGAAATTGCCAGGAGCAGGTGAGGGGAATAGAGTTAAATGTACGAGGGAGGTGAATACTCTGATATCTTAGCAAAAAAGAGCCCAGGACATGCTGAAACTGTATGATTCTTGACTACAGTTTCTTGGACCTGATAAGCAGAAATTTGCAAAATGAGCATATTTTCCAAGAAAAGAAGATTTAAAAACTCTCAGTGAAGGTCTCCAATGAGAAGCCCCCAAACAAACAGTAAGTTCTTGGCAAGGAAGCAGAGTAAGGGATGTGAGAATGAAGAAAAGTGTCAACCGTGTAAAAAGAGACAGAACACCACAGATTTCTGCTCAAAAGCAGTGACTACCAGAAGGTGTGAGCAGAGTAAAGCCAGTTCATCCTGCTATTTATTAGTAAGTCCAACTGTGTGTACATATTTCATAGCAACAGTTGTTTTGTGGTATGTGGATGTGTGTCCAAAAGCAAACGCTTGGCTGATAACCACAAAGTTTCCCAGGAAATGGGTGTGTGTGTGTGTGTGTGTGTAAGTGTGTGCGTGGAGGGACCCACGGTGGTGATGACTGTGGAGGTGTTGAGTTCCTCGAAGCTCGCTCTTTTCACTGGATGATGGACAAATTCTTCAAAGGATCACTTCTGGCAGCTTTCTGATTCAAGGCAGCCCATCCCCGATGTATAGAATGCCTCCCCCAAGGGATTGTCTTTGTGCAAAACCCATTTACACACTCACTCCTCAATCATTATTTAATTAATGGGCACCAACTTATGTGCGAGATTCTTGAGATAAAGACAATGTAGTGAAGACAGACCCAGAAACATCCGATTCTAATAGAAGAGTTAGGTGCTTGCAGACACACGCATAGCGGGAGTCTATGGATGGCCTGAAGAGAGGAATCAAACCAAGCTTTGGAGGAACAGAGAAGGCTGAATGGAGATGGTGGCAGCTGACGTGGATTCTGAAGGATGACCAGGTGTTGGCAGGGACTGGATGAGGAGAGAGCAGAGGGACCAGCACGTGAAGTCGCAGAGGCAAGGAAGCCATGGCCGAGGCAGCACGTGTGCGACCCCAGTCGGAAGTGTGAGGGGTGTGTGTGTGTGTGTGTGTGCGCGCGTGCGTACATGCGTGCGTGTGTGCGCGTACATGTGTGCGTGTGTGTGTGTGCGCGCGCGGGCGATATCCAGGCCAGCCCTGGGGCTTCCAGTTACCTCCAGCAGCACGAGCAGGGGGATGGGAGTGGGCTCTTCCAAGAGCCACGGACCGGGATGGCAGGTCCTGACCGGTGACCCCGCAGTCACTGTGGGCACGTGGGTGACTGTGAGCTCACGGATCTGTCTCTGTCCTCAGCACACAGGGACATGAAGGGTTTGCATCTCACTGATCACTGTTAACATTTTACAGACGAGCGCTTGGGAAAACAAGGCGGCCGCTGACACAAGTCAGCATCATTTCTCTGCGGGTCGGCCCTGAGCAGGGAAACGTGGCCTCGCCTTTGATCCCCGTGAGTCATCTCACGTCTCAGCAGTGCTGTGCTAACCTGCTGGACCAAAGAAACGATGTCGTAAAGGGAAGACACAGGCCTCTCATCGTGCACGAAGTGAGTGGCCGTGATGGATGGCTTCTGATGCGTCTCCAAGTGATCATGGTCTTGATGAGAGGGTGTGTCTCAGCGCCTAAAAGGGGTTTTTGAGACAAAGTCAGTTGTTCCCTTGTACCTTATGATTATGATACTGAGCAAGAAGCTTACACTATCCATTCTTGACTCTATTAACTAAAAGTTGGGCAGTGTTTCAACACTCTCCCAGTGTAATTCTGCAGCCAACACTCAGTAATTGAGGGGCTGCACTTTATGGATTCCAGTCTCCTTCTCTCTTATCTCCCCCTCCAAACGCCCACTCTTCATCCAAGGCACTGCATTACATCATTTCTGTGAGAGTCTGGGTGAGAGGCGGGAAGACGAGGCAAAACTCAAAGGGCCACTTTGTTTTCTTATTTAGCAGCCCCGGGAAGAGGTTTGCTTGGACACATGCCTGTTGGCTAAAACACACTTGAAGTTTTCCCTAATTTACGTTGCTGCTTCTTTACTTTTCCTCTCTTCTCTCTCTCTCTCTCTCTCTCTCTCTCTCTCTCTCTCTCTGTCTCTGTGTGTCCAAATCTCCTCTTCTTATAAGGACCCCAGTCATATTGGATTAGGGACCACTCTAAAGATTTCATTTTAACTTAGTCACGTCTTTGAGGGCCCTATGATCTCCAAATACTGGGAGTTGGTATGAACCCTCTCTCTCACACACACACACACACACACACATGCTGTGTACACCTGAGGGTAGGTTATAGGTATCTAGGATTCCTCGTTAAGAAAGTGGAACAACATTTAAGAAAACCATACCATACAAAACCTCTAGACTCAGAGCATGTTCTGGACCAACCACTAGTCAGGAGTTTGACCTTAGACACAGAACTCACAATCTCTGAGACTCACTTTCCCTGTGAAACTGGGAGTGTTGAACTGAACGTCATTTCCTGCCCCTAACAATTCTGTGCGGATTCTGTGACGTTGACAAGAGCGCAGTGAACTTTGCACCACCAGGGCATGAAGAATATTCGTTTGATGCTTTAGGTTGGAGGTTTTTGCTCTCCAACAGCTGGAGATAATTAATTGCAAATACAAAAATACTGTCTGCAGCCTAGCTTTAGAGATGAGACACTTTGTAGATGGTATTTCCATGAACTTTGCAAGGTTTATTAGTTGTGGGACACAGGCCGTTGGGCTTGCCTGAACCAACTTCAGGGATGGGATTGGGGCAGAACCTACTTACAGAAGCCAGAACCCACCTGGGAAGAAAGAAGTATGCTGATTATTGGAGACCTGAGATCTCAGTTGCCGTAGTAACAGCGGTAGAGGTGTGTGACCCACTAATGAAGATAAATATTAAGTTTTCTAATTTGAATTTTTACCAGAAATAGGAAAAATGTTTTCATCTTCAATCAGCTGGAAGAACTTTATTTGGACATATTCAGATCTTCTCTCCATCTCTCTCCAACAGTAAATTTTATTTTCAGTTCCATAGGCAGGAGATAGGTCTAATAAACATATTTAAGCAAATAACAATGGGAATGTTGAGGACCAAACAAATAAAATTTATCCTTCAGAAGGACAATTAGAAATAGTCTTTTACAATTCTTTTCTGCTATTAATTTTTATTTTATTATTTATAAATTTATTTATTTATTTTTGGCTGCGTTGGGCCTTCACTGCTGCATGTGGGCTTTCTGTAGTTGCAACAAGTGGGGGCTACTCTTCGCTGCGGTGCGCAGGCTCTAGGCACAAGGGCTTCAGTAGTTGTGGCATGCGGGCTCAGTAGTTGTGGCACACAGGCTCTAGAGCACAGGCTCAGTAGTTGTGGCGCAGGGGCTTAGTTGTTCTGCTGCATGTGGTATCTTCCTGGACCAGGACTCGAACCCGTGTCACCCGCATTGGCAGGCGGATTCCTAACCACTGCGCCACCAGGGAAGTCCCGCTATTGATTTTTTAGATTAGTGGCAGGGATATTATTTGAAACTACTGTTTTTTCCCGAAGCTTATCTGGAAATAAAGTAGGGGTCTCGGATCTTCAGGCTATGTTTATTCCAAACATTTAGGAAAAGCATTAATTAGCATTTAAGTATGTAGATATTACTTTCTTGCTACAGAGCTATCTTCTGCTATGTATTTCCCACTTTTGGTAGAATTATCATATAATGATGGGGAAAATACTTGGGTGTATGTTTCTATGTCATTTCTTGAGGGAGGCTGGGAAGAGGAAGGAAGATGTGATTGGTTGGTTAAGAAGACTGATTTTTCTGTATCCTCAATAAATATTTGGAATTTTATGGTTGGCCTAATGTCCAGTGTGTCCCTCCCATAAAAACAAGTATTTCCTAATTGCAGAAATGACTTTTAATTCAATTATGTATCACAAATGCAAAAAAATATTTTCAATACTCTTTACTCAAGCACAGTTCAGTGACTTTGATATCAAAAAGTTTGCAATAATCATTTATATCAGTTCTTTAGCTTTGATAAAAAAAGAGACAGGCATTGGTCAAATGATAACGTGACGGCATCCATGTTTAACTATGTTAAATAAGAGAACTTCAGGGTTTCCCTGGTGGCACAGTGGTTAAGAATCTGCCTGCCAATGCAGGGGAGATGGGTTTGAGCCCTGGTCCGGGAAGATCCCACATGCCGTGGAGCAACTAAGCCTGTGAGCCACAACTACTGAGCCCACGTGCTACAACTACTGAAGCCCCGGTGCCTAGAGCCCATGCTCTGCAACAAGAGAGAACATCACAATGAGAAGCCTGCACACTGCAACGAAGAGTAGCCCCCGCTCATCGCAACTAGAGAAAGCCTGAGCGCAGCAACGAAGACCCAACTCAGGGGAAAATAAATAAATAAATGGGAAAAAAAAAAGAGAATTTCAGCCGCTCGCTCCCCACCTGGATGGGACGCTGATCAAATCCTTAAACTGGCTTCTGAAAGTTCCACTTCCTGAGTCTTGACGACTTTTTGCTCAGAAAGAGTTTTCCTTCTGATCAAGGCTACAAACAAATGGGTCCGAGGTTACTCCCCTTTGGTTCATTGGCTGACATCATGAATATTGTTCTTAAACCAGGAAATCCCTCTTCTTAGAGTAATTTCTTAGAGTGTTTTCTCCTGAATGGTTGATGGTCCACACATATGCTAGTGACATCAGTTGGAGCCAGTTTTCCAGGTGTGGAGGTGAATTTCTATTATCACCAACACTGTCACAGCTCACACCCTGTCTGGTAGCCCATGTTGGCTGGGTGTCTCTTGTGGGATTGTTTTTCTGGGTGCGGAATAAAGGCACCACATTGCTCATCATTGTTGTACACTCGGCTCGTCCGTGTTTTACCCTCCCTAGTCTTACAATGACGAATTATCTAGACATATAAATTTAGTTGAATCCAATTAGCAAGTGGAAGGGAGGAAAAAACTTTTCCCTCTACCCTCTCAGGTTCAAATTAGATTGACAAAAGACAGATTAACAGGAGAGAAGCATACAAATTTTATTTGATGTTAATTTTTACATGACAAAGGTGCCTTCCTAGAAAAGAAGGGAAGATCCAAAGAAGTGGGTCAGCCTGAGACCTTATATATCATTTCAACAGAGCCATAAATTGTGTAGATGTGACATGATAAGAAAAAGGGCTCAAAAGTTTTTAAAAAAAAAAGGAGACAGAAAATGTGGCACATAGAAATTAGTTGACTACCAAACATTAGAGATTTGCAAATAATTTTAGGATAATCAAAACATTATGCAAATTAAGCATTGTATTCATGCTCTTTTCTACTTGTTCCTTTCAACTATAAAAATAGGTTAGGATTTACTGTGATTGAGGAGGAAAGAACTACTTGCCGGGATGGCAATTATATGAAAGATGTTGCCAAGGCACATAATGCACCAAAAAAAAAAAAAAAAAAAAAAAGAGGAAGGAAAAGGGTTTGGGCTTGTAAGGGTGACAAACTGCTGGAGATGAGACTGTGGAGGACATGGGCTTTGCAAATGGAAGAGGATGGCGGTTTTGAGTCCTAGCTCCACTTACTGGCTATGTAATTCTGAAAATTACTTTATCTCCTTTTGATTCTATTTCCTAATCTATAAAATGTATATAATAATGACAAGGAAAGTTGTAAAAACTGCCCTTGATAGTAAATGTATGCAGTGCCCGCTACGGACCAGGCGAGCGCCAGATGAATCAGTGTTGCTCTTACTGTCGGTGGCCTCATCTAACCTTTGACTGCAGGTCTTCCGGATGCAGAAGCCCGGGTTCTGACCACCTTTCCACGTGCAGGACTCACCTCTGCAGGCAGACCCACCCCAGAGACGGGGGAGCCTGCACCGTGTGAGGCCCAGATCTGCAAGGGAGGCGGGCGGTGCGTTTCTGGCTCTGTCCTGGGGATCTGGGGCTTTCAGGGTACGAAATTCTTCAAATATTAGACGGTTCAAAAACTACTGAGCGGCCTCAAAACATGACAAACATTCTCTAGAATGACATGAACACCCCCATTTCATACACTGTGCAACAGAAAGTTTCATCCTGAACATTTGTATCAGGAGGAGAAAAAAGACGGCCAGTATAGTGGGTTTCCGCAAGCAAGATGTAGGCCTTTCCCACGGCTAAAGAGGATGAAAGCTGGTTTTCTTGTACTGCAGTGATGTTTGCTGGCCTGGACGAAGCTATTCATTTCTTCCTTGGCAGAGGTGAGTGATGGTGGGCACCTGGCACAGTTTGGAGGGCAGGGAACTATGATGCCTTCCTGGCCAGACAACCAGGCTTCTAGCAGGACTAGGAATTTCAGAAATATCTCTGCAAATATTAACAGTAAGATGACATAATTTAAACAAGAATAAAAATGGGGCTTCCCTGGTGGCGCAGTGGTTGAGAGTCCACCTGCCGATTCAGGGGACACGGGTTCGTGCCCCGGTCTGGGAAGATCCCACGTGCCGCGGAGCGGCTGGGCCCGTGAGCCGTGGCCGCTGAGCCTGCGCGTCCGGAGTCTGTGCTCAGCAATGGGAGGGGCCACAACAGTGAGAGGCCCGCGTACCGCAAAAAAAAAAAGAATAAAAATGAAATTTCCTCTATCTGCAACTGTATCTCCTACCCCACCTCTTACTTTTATTTCTTTTCCTTGCTTTTCCCTTCACTGTGTGTGAAAATCTGTTTCCAGACTTTAGACAGCTTCTTAGTGCACTAATAAGAGTTCTAAGAGGATCTAAAAATATACACTGTTAATAAGAGTCTAAAAGTCACTGCATTGCCTCTCTCCTCGCTCCCATTAGCTCTTTGTCTTGATATTCCTCAAGCCAGAGAGAACCAAGAAAGGCTGGAGTTGTTAGGAGTGGTAGACATGGTGATTTTTTTTTTTTTTCCAATTAGGAGATTTTCCTGTATTAGGCTTGTGACCTCTGCCCTTTCCTAGGAAGCGAGTGTTTGCTATTAAGCGCAATTCAGGTACTTTGTTACCATCACTTGTTTCCTACAAACTTCTAGCTCTTAACAAACTTGTATATAAAGGAAAGCAGAACGTTTTCCCTAAAAAAAATCATTTCATATCCCTGTATAATGGGCATGGACAGTTGGATTTTTAAAAATAGAGGTGTATTATATGTAGTGATTTCTCCATATTGTTTACATGTTGATTCAAATCAGAAGTTAACAAAAATCTGTCAGTGACTCACATAAGGTGTTGCTGTTAACTATACACCGGAAGTTATCTGATGATTCCAAGAGTAAGAACACGGGTGTCCCAGGAGGCCTGCACCCTCCACCCCTTCATATTCTTTAACTTTCACTTGTCTTGTCTCCCACATTTCATGATTTTCCCAGGTGACTAGCTAAAAAATTTGGTAGAGCTCATCTCGGATGTGAAGAATAGTAATACATTCTCTCTCTCAAGTAACGTGGAACACGACATTTCATGGCATATCAGTACCTTAACCTAAAATAATAATCATTTTTTAAAAATCTCAGGGACAATTAAAAAGCCCTGAAAATACTTTCAGTAGGAAATGCGTGTGTACTGAGCCAGTCTGCTAGCTGGCCCAAGTTTCGTCTTCTACGAATACAGACCGTCTGGAAAGCGACAGACAGCAGGGCTCAGGGGTCTCATATAGTGAGTCCTGGGACGGGCGGGCCAGGGTGCCCCGGCAGGTCATAAACAAGGGACCCTGGTACAGAAAACAGTAATGAAAACGTTCACCTTCAAATGATTTCTCTTTTATGTGTATTTTGAGATAATGAAAGAAAGAGGATATTCATGCAAGTATGTTTTCTTAATTGAACTTATGATTCAATAACTATAACAGAATAATTTCAAAGTAAATACATATTTTCCCAGTGAAAAGATATCCCTTTCTTTCCCCCCAACCAGACAGATGAGTGACATAATATGAAAGAACTCGAGGCCTGGCAGTCATCAGCGGCTGGAAGTGAAATTTCTGGTGAGATGATGTGTCTGAACATTAAAATTCAGCAGCAACATCAAGCCTCCTGGTCTGGATGTCTTTTGTTTAGATTTTTTTGGGTTTCTCTTGCCTCAGGGTGAAAAGAAAGAAAACAACCTGAGGCAGCTTGGCTGGCTTTCCGGCACAAAGTCCCTAACTCTGAGAACAGTAATGCTTTTAGCTCTTACAACTGACCCAGTGGAAGGCAGAATAACATCAAGCTAACAAGAAAAAGGTGTTGGAGCTAAGCCTTGGCTGCAAAGAAACATGGAGTTTCTCTCTGTCACCTCAGCATATTCTTAACTCTTCCAAACAGCAGGCGCAAGATTGAGAAGACATTTTGGATGGAGTTGGGGAAAGAGCTGAGGGTCAGCTCCACTCCAGAGGGACCTGATTCCATGAATCGGGACAAAGCGTAACCATATGTAGTTTCCCTAAACCAGTGACTCTCCAAGTGGGATTTCCAAGGGTGCACTCTTGGAGTTTCTATGAATTTTTTAAAAAATTCATGAGGTCAAAACGATTTTCTTGGGCTTCCCTGGTGGCACAGTGGTTAAGAATCCGCCTGCCAATGCAGGGGACACGGGTTCGAGCCCTGGTCCATGAAGATCCCACGTGCCATGGAGCAACGAAGCCCGTGCGCCACAACTACTGAAGCCCGCGCACCTAGAGCCCGTGCTCCGCAACAAGAGAAGCGACCGCAACGAGAAGCCCGCGCACCGCAATGAAGAGTAGCCCCTGCTCGCCGCAACTAGAGAAAGCCCGCGCGCAGCAACAAAGACCCAACGCAGCCAAAAAATAAAGAACAAACAAACAAACCAAAAAAACCCAAAATGATTTTCATAATAAAACTAACATGCTATTTGCCTTTTTAACCATGTTGACTTTGGTATTTAAAAGATCAGAAGAAATGTTAGCCCCTGGGCAGGAATCGTGGCAAAACCAGAAGTCACCACTGTCCTCTTCATGGCCACACGCTCCCAGGTGGATCAGCTGTGATCAACATGACTATTCCTGAAAGATCCCTGACAAACTTCAGTTTCCCAGACCTGGGTTTTGGCCAAAGATGTCCTCAGAAAAGAACAGAGTCTGTTACTTTAAATAAAACAATGGACAGTATTTGTTGCCAATGATAAACTTCAAAATTTCGAGTAAAAATTAGAATTCTTGAAAACTTGGAATTAGCTACTGTGAGCCTGACCTCTTCCCAGTTTTAAAGACTTGATGATGAGATTTGCAATGAAAATAACAACTGTCAATTTTTTATATTGTGTAATGAAATGTATCAACGTTTATAAAGTCAGTGTAGCTCTGTGTCAGTGTTTGCCAAATGATGAATGCATGATGTAGCAAAATCTTGTATAGATAATGATCCATTCCAAGTGAAGCATAGACCAATGATTTTTTTTTTTTAATTCAAGTATAGTTGATTTACAATGTTGTGTTAGTTTCAGGGGTACAGCAAAGTGATTTAGTTATATGTATATAATATATTATACATATAATACATATATATTCTTTTTCAGATTTGTTTCCCTTATAGATTATTACAAGATATTGAGTATAGTTCCCTGTGCTATATAGTAGGTCCTTGTTGGTTATCTATTTTATATATATTAGTGTATATACGTTAATCCCAAACTCCTAATTTATCCCACCCCCCTTTCCCCTTTGGTAACCATTAGTTTGTTTTCTACGTCTGTGAGTCTCTTTCTGTTTTGTAAATAAGTTCATTTGTATCAATTTTTAGATTCCACATATAAGTGATATTATATGATATTTGCCTTTCCCTGTCTGACTTACTTCATTTAGTATGATAATCTTACTCTGTATGACAGTCTCTAGATCCATCCACGTCTCAACAAATGACCCAATTTCGTTCCTTTTTATGGCTGAGTAATATTCCCTTGTATACATGTACCACATCTTCCTTATCCATTCGTCTGTCGATGGGCATTTAGGTTGCTTCCATGTCTTGGCTATTGTAAATAGTGCTGCTATGAACATTGGGGTGCATGTATCATTTTGAATGAGAGCTTTCATCTTTTCCAGATATATGCCCCAGGAGTTGGATTGCTGGATCACATGGCAACTCTATTTTTAGTTTTTTAAGGAACCTTTATACTGTTTTCCACAGTGGCTGCACCAATTTACACTCCCACCAACAGCATAGGAGGGTTCCTTTTCCTTAACGTGGTTAGTGGTTCCTTGCTGCAATTAAACTTTGAGAAATTACCATGTGTCAAAATTGGGTGTACTGTCAATGAAAAATACTTATAATAATCTGGGAAAACTACTAAAATAATCTTGTGTTTTCCAAATACATTGTACATCTCTGTGAGGCTGGATATTCTTTCTCCCAAACAACACATTGGTACACTTTGAGTGTGGAGGCAGATAGGAGAGCCACTCTCTGATAGTGAGGAAGCTGCCCAAGGTGGGGGGACCAGGGCTAGGAGGGTGGTCTTGCCAGAAGAAGAAGGGAAGCTGTGAGTCTGGGCAGGGCTGAGCAGCTGGACTTCACAGAGGGGGAGCCCCGAGAAGGAGCCAGGGAGATCTTTGCCCTGGAGTCTTCAGCTGACTGTGAGTCACTGCTTGAAGTAAGGAAAATACTGAGCGCTGGGGAAAGACCCACCCAAAAGGAAAAGAGGAAATGAAGCTGGAGCTGCAATCAGGTGGGAATGTTCCCTGCTCCCAGCAGCCAGAGCGGGACACCTCATAATTCATGGGGCACCGGGCAGAGTGCTCAGAAGTCCACGTGGACACGTACCAAAACAGACCATATTCTGGGCCATCAAACAAATCCCCCAAATTCAAAAGGATCCAAGTCATACAAAGTATGTCCTTTTCCCACAGCGACAATCATTTAAAGGTCAATAACAGAAAAATATCAGGAAAATCCCTAAATATTTGGAAACTAAGAGGCACACCAAAGTAGTCCATGGAAAAAGGCCAGGGAGGGGGGAAGGAATGTGGGGAGGAATAGAAAGTCTTTTGAATTTAATGAAAATGAAACTGGCAATCATCTATTCAGACTGATAAGGCAAAAAAAGCATGCACAAATCACAGATATCAGAAATGAGATAGGTGACATCACAATATTGAAAGAATAATAAGGGAAACTTATGAGCAGCTTTATGACAAATAATAATGTTGATGAAATGGTCAGTTCCTTGGAAGAGACAACCTGACAAAACCTGCTCAAAAAAAAATGAGAAACTGAATTCCACTATATTTACTAATGTAGCTGAAAAGAAAACTCCAAGCCCAGATGTCTTTATTGGCAAATTCTGCTAAGCATTAAAGAAAGAAATAATAGCAATTATAGACAATTCTTCCAAAAAATTGAAAATTAGGGGATATTTCCCAACTCACTCTATGAGGTCAGCATTACTTTGATACTAAAAGCAGACAGAGGTATTGAAACACATTGTGGTGGATTTCTGGGTTTTCTTTTTATCTCTCAGGTATCCCAGACTAGGTGCTAGGATGATTGGAATATCACCACTTAGGGGAAAAACAATCATACCTGTGATATTCCCTCATTCTTAGCCTTCAATAAATAATGCTCACTTGATTTTTAGTAATTTATTAAGTAGGAATGCTCTCTTCCTTTTGCTTTTTGGTCCCCCAAAGATCAAGGGCACTGGTGAGATCTATCAGCGTAGCTGCCTCTTAAACCCCCCTCCACACACAGGAAGTTCCGATAAATGACAACAGCCATCGTTTTTTTTACAGTGATCCCTCGGTATCCGCCGGGTATCGGTTCCAGGACCCTCTGCGGATACCCGAATCTGCAGGTGCTCAAGTCCTTGCAGTTGGCACTCCTCTGCAGCCTCGGGTTCCACATTCGCGGATTCAACCAATGGCGAATAGCGCAGGATTTTCCATCCGCGGTTGGTCGAATCCAGGGATGCGGATGTGGAGGGCTGACGTGCCACGATGGACCCTTCCTTAAACAAGGGTACTTACTCATATTACAATCCCCATTAGAAGTGTTCAGGTTCAGGGGGTTGTTACTAAACTAAATTGGGACATAGAATGGACTTTGGCAAAATGATGTTTTAAAAATCCAAATATCCTTTTACCCACCCAAAGTCTTCAATACACATATACATTAATTACAGATATATATTTAAAAGTAATCTTTATGTAGAGTTGTTTACCATGCACATATTCAATGTGGGGATTTCAAATCAATCATATTGACCTTAAAATTCAACTAGCAATAAATCTTACCTTCTCTGTGGCATTCCAGACCTAATGGGTACAGAAACTTTTTAAATAACGCTTAGGTCAGCAGCCTACAGAAATTTATATACAAACATTTCAGATGAGCCAGATACTGCCAAGGCTTGGGATGTCTGCAGTTGTTAAGAAATCTTCATTACACAGTTGACAACACCTGCCATTGCTTTTCCTTTTGTCCTCTGCAGAGTCTATCACTGCTGACAAAGCTTCTCTTTGGCTTTTTTTTTTTTTTTATCCTTCCATCCTTCTAGAATTACTACAGTTGAACTTCAGAGTTCCAACACTAAAAGCTTCTTTCTTAAAATTTTCTTATAACATAATATTCTTTCTTCCCAAAGAAGATGAGGTAAGCAATGGCTTTCGTCTATAATTATCTTTTCAACGCAGACATCTTGGTAGTAGATGCCGCATAAGAAACAAATCTTCTGACCATTTTCCTAAATATCTTAGGACTTTATGTAGAGCCTACATTTTCTATCGTAAGGAGGGTGGTCGCTCCCTGGGTTCTTCTCTCCAGCTGTGCAGTCCTCCTGAGCTGGGGTCCCTCAGCCCCGCCCCACCAGCAACTTGGAGGGGATTTGCATGTGGATACTCAACCAAAGTTAATTCCCTTTACTGTCTTAATTCTCTCAGCAGTTTGGGTCTTTATAATGTATGGCATTTTCTTCCAAAGGGAAATCTGAAGTCAGTCACCATTTTTTTCCCTCTTGCTTGACTTTTGGGGTATCTAGAGCAATTGTAAGGTAGCGTGTGTGTGTGTGTGCATGCGTGTGTGTGTGTGTGTGTAGTGCACATTTACATGTATAGAATACTTTACAGGTTAATTTCCAAAGGAGAAAAGTAACTATCAAAAAATATTTTTTCTTTTCATAGGAGGAATAATTGCTTTAAAAGATAGTATTCTACTGCCTTAGCAAAGAGAGTACATATTACGGGAAATGTGAGGTGTAACCTTGGAGAATAATCTCTAGTACTTATTTTTGAGGGAAGCTTAAAATTCACTTGTAGGAAAAAAAAAAACCCTGTATAACCAAGATTTTTTTTAATTTAAAATACTTAAGCTTATATTCTCTACTGAACTTTGATTAGGATATCACCATATAGGGGAAAAAGAATCATACCTGTGATATCCCCTCATTCCGAGCTTTCAATATATTTGCCTACTTGATTTTTAGTAACTTATTAAGTAGAAATGTTCTCTTCCATTTGCCATAGTCAAACCTCACTATTCTAAGACTAATTTATCAAAATACGTAGGTGTGGGTGTCCAAATCACAGCTCAGCCACTTAGTGGATGTGTGGACTGGGACAAAAGACTGCCAATGACAATGAGACTCAGTTTTCATACAGATAAAATGGGCATAATTTTTATACCAACCTCATAAAATTGTTGGGGAATATACGGGAAGGACCCTGCACAGGGTCTGGTGCTTGGTAAACGCTCAGTAAAGATTCACAGCATGAGCATTGTGCGGGACACGCCAGACTCTGCAGTTGCCTGACCACCAGCTGTGCTCTGCACGTAACTGAAACCCCACCTTCTCCCCAGCCTTCTGTGAAGCGGCACACATGGCCTTTCTGTTACATACTTGGTCCTGCAGACTCAAAGGACAATTCACGATGTGTCCTATTTTCCGAGTCCTAAAGGCCCTAATGTAACCTATTTATCTGACACATAACGGATCTCAAAGAGATTTTGTGACTCTTGCCTCACTGCTGCTATTACCACAAACTTAGAGGCCTAAGACAACAAAAGTGTGTTATCTCACAGTTCTGTGGTTCAGGGTCCAACAGAGGTGTCCCTGGGCTAAAATCGAGGTGTCAGCAGGGCTGTCCCTTCCGGAGGCCCAAGGGAGGACCTGTTTCCATGCTGGTCCAGCTCTAGAGGAGCCTGCACCTGGGGCTGGTGGCCCCTTCTCCACCTGCCAGGTCAGCGGCCCACCATCTCCCTTACCTGTTCTCTCATCACATGCCTTCTCTGACGCTCATCTTCAGCCTCCCTTTCCCATTTTAAGGACCACTGTGATTACATTGAGCCCATTGAAATAATCCGAAATCAACTCCCTATTTTAAGGTCATTGATTGGCAAATCCTCCTCTCCTTTTGCCTCATACATAACCTAACATATTCACAGGCTCTGGGGATTAGGGCGTGGACGTCTTTGGGGACAATTCTTCTGCCCAGTAGTCAGGACTTCGGGGCCAAGTGTTATGACTCTAAAACAGATGATTTTTCAACTACATACAGTATTTTTCTCAAACCAAAGATTTGCTTAACAGAAATCAAAAAATTGACTTTGAACAATGACATATGACTGTAGGCCACAGGTAACTGGGGCCTGTCCACTTGGACTGATGTGAAGCCAAAGTTCCAAGTCAAGCCAGAATCAGAGAGAGGAAAGGAAGACATTTCTTGCCAGCTCTGGCTTTCGACAGAATAATCCTCAAGGAATTTGAAAGTTCAGCAGGCCCAGCTCTGGTTCTC
>NW_006790234.1:505572-513642 GCF_000442215.2 Lipotes vexillifer | reverse complement strand
AGCAGGCCCAGCTCTGGTCCTCTTCATCTGTCCCTGCGCTGGGGCTGCATCCTCGTAGGTTATTTAGGAAAGAAAACCATCTTAGAAGATGCCATCGCGTGTGCATGCTCCAAGGCCCAGGCTACTCCTTGTGTCCAAGCTTTTTCAGCTAAAAAACCAGCAGTCACCAAAGTGCCACTTAGGCACAGCCCAGCACGTTTGGTCCAAAGGCAAACTGTGATGATATTATCACAAAACAATGGATAAATATGAAAAGAAAGTGAGTAGAAAGGAAGAACAATTTGATATACTTAAATCTGCTCATTTTTACATTTGTAACTAAATTTTTTTCCCTTGATAAAACTCTCACGTCTGATACTATTTAGCTCAGGATTTCTTTAAACCTCTCATTTTAAGCTAATTATGGGATTATATTAATATTGTATGTTAACACATATTTTTCTGGCCTAGAGAATAACTAAATATTTTAATAATGCTTTCCACAATATGGTATAAATAAGATTGTTTTATTAGAAAAGAAAACACACAAGCAAAAAACAAAAAGCAGCTACCTACAGGGTTTCTTATAATGTACCCCTTACTATGCTTTCTGCTAAATAAACAAAATTTTCTTAGATTACTGCATATTTAGGCTGTCACATTATGGTTATAATTCCCTTCAGCCTTACCCCCAAAAGTGAATTAAAGGCTCCGTAGATCTCAATTCCTTGTTGATCTGCTGATTGTGCAGAGGTCTGTGTAAAAAATTGGCATGGGCGGAGGAAACATCCTTACTGAACAAAGGCAATATGTCTTTATGTATTGACTTTTGTGTGATTCAATTCGCATTAAGTATGACAGTAACCTTTGTAAACGGCTCTGTGAACTTGAAAGCAAGTTTGCATTTTGTGGTTAACTTTTCTTTGACTTCATGACTTCCGGACTGATGACCCAGCTTCTCTGAGCTCTTGAAACCTTTTAGCCAAGTGATGGAAATGAATAATTTTCTAAATGGTGAGAGTCAGAGTCTAAACACTGGATAGAGTCTACGGGGAAGGCGACTCTATTAACTTATAATTGTAATAATTAAGTTAGATAAAAGACAAATTGTACTTTAATTCTTTGTATAGGAAGCCAATGGATATTTAACTTTAAATCTGTCATTCTAAATAAAGTCATAATTTTCATAGAAAGTAGATGTTTTTCATCTTAAAAGCTGATGTGAATCATTCAGTATATTGGTGCTTTAATTTATTTTATTTTAGCCTCTTTGGCAATGTGTAAAACTTTACACACTCAACTGATTAATAAGCATTATTCAAATTGTGTTTTGAGTCAATATTTCCTCTGTGCTTAACCATGAATTATGTTGGGAAAAACAAGTACTAATTTTATGCTTTCAGTTCTGTTATTTCCTTTATGCCTCATCAGTTCACTCTGGCCTATCACAGATCTATTTGGAAACTGTGGGATTTTCCCTATTGAAATTTATTATTTCAATAATAAATTATTCAATAATAAAAAAGGCCAGCTTTTGAAGATGGCCTTTTTATACTATAGAAATTTCAGCCCCATTTAATCAAATACATTGTATTTTATTATTGATTGATTAACTTCCTGATTATAAGACACTTCTAGAAGTATTTCCTTATGAAAACAATGGTATTTTTGTCTTTATGTTGTCAGAAGACGTTCTAGTTTGGGAAGCTTCTAGCTTCTGCTTTAAATTAGAATCATGTTCTTTCTTCTCTCTATTCAGAATATTTCTGGGAAATCTCAGCATAGTGATTGAGTACCTCGTGCTGCTGGCCTGTTTTTGCCTTGGGTAGTTTTTAGTGAAAACATCAATGGTTTCTTCTCTTGTTATTGTCCCTATTTCTTTTTTTTGTCATTTTAAAACCAAAATTTTTACAATGAAATCTTCATAAGTTACTAAGTAACTTAGTTTTAAAACTCCTGCTATGTGCTTAGTTTTGTGGTTGGTGTGAAGGACTATTTTTAGGACCCCTGCCTACTTAGAATCAAGAGCTCTTTTTAGCGGGCAGTGTTGCTGCCTAACCCTATAAAATGGACAATCTCAAGGAGGTTATTATTATTATTATTATTATTATTATTTTGGCGGTATGTGGGCCTCTTACTGTTGTGGCCTCTTCCGTTGCGGAGCACAGGCTCCAGACGCGCAGACTCAGCGGCCACGGCTCACGGGCCCAGCCGCTCCGCGGCACGTGGGATCTTCCCGGACCGGGGCACGAACCCGTGTCCCCTGCATCGGCAGGCAGACTCTCAACCACTGCGCCACCAGGGAAGCCCCCCTTCCTTAAAGTTTGAAGCACACAGTTCTCTAAGGATAACCAATGTGGAGGATGAGTTTGCTGCTCTACGTTAGTGCCTCGAATCAAAGGAAAACGAACATGACTAGGTTGGAGCAGATAACTTGTAGGATTCCCTCCAAGCTTTAATGTTCAATGATTTCTATGGTGCACAAAGAGGAAGAATTTCAGTGCTTTAGTATCTTGTCTTTTTTTATTGAACTATAGCTGATTTACAATGTTGTGTGAGTTTCAGGGGTACAGCAAAGTGATTCAGTTATATATATATATTCTTTTCCATTATGATTTATTACAGGATGTTGACTATAGTTCCCTGTGCTATACAGTAGGTCCTTGTTGGTTATCTATTTCATATATAGTAGTCTGTATCTGTTAATCCCAAACTCAAAATTTGTCTGTCCCTCCCTCCTCCCCTTCCCCTTTGGTAACCATAAGTTTGTTTCCTATGTCTGTGAGTCTCTTTCTGTTTTGTAAATAAGTTCATTTGTATCATTTTTTAGATTCCACATATAAATGATATCATACGATATTTGCCTTTCTCTGTCTGACTTACTTCACTTAGTATGATAATCTCCAGGTCCATCCCCATTGCTGTAAATGACATTATTTCATTCTTTTTTATGGCTGAGTAATATTCCATTGTGTGTGTGTGTGTGTGTGTGTGTGTGTGTGTGTGTGTGTGTGTGTACCACATCTTCTTTATCCATTCATCTGTTGATGGGCACTTAGGTTGCTTCCACGTCTTGGCAATTGTAAATAGTGCTGCTATGAACATTGGGGTGCATGTATCTTTTTGAATTAGAGTTTATTAATATCTTTTCTTATTCCCCTTACACAGTCTCATTTTATTTGTCCTTTTCAATATTCTAAGACTCAGAGATCTTAAGTCATTATGGCACCTGTAATATCCATAATATCCTTCCAAATCACCTGACTCCATTCTCTTCCTATGAACAAGGGGCTGTGCTGACGGCACACAAAGAATGAGGCTGACAAGGTCCCTGACATCTGGCAGTCTAGTGGGAGAGAAGGCACAGTGATAAACAATGACAAATAATCAATGATTTTGTGCATGATGGGAAAGCACATTCACTTCTCATTTATGAATCAATCTTTCAGCTAAATATTTCTTAGGCTCCTGCCAGGAGGAGACTTGCCTCTTCTTCTTAGGAGTTCCCCAGCCCTAAGAAGCATCCCAGCAATGAGCCCCTCCCCACCTCCCCCAGAATGGGAGAGTCACCCCAGAGGGAGCTTGGCGCCCCTCGGATTTCATACCCAGGCTCTTGAGTGAGAGGCTGAGGAGGTGTGGGGTTAATTTTTTCCCTAATAGCCTAGATTGGAACCTAAAGCTACTTGTTCCAGAAATATTGTTTTAAATTGGTGGTAGATTTTGAATTGCTGTAATTTAGTTGTATAATGGATTGACATATCCTGAATGAATTGGCTTATTTATTGCTGTACCTGTAACCCACCTCTTCCAATTCTGGCTTTTAAGCACAAATAACTAAAATATAATTAAACTTTTGGAACACATGTAATTTTGCTAATTTGCATTCTTCTCTTAGATGCTTGAAAAATATTATTCTCAAGAAGAATGTTATCACTGATAGAACCGATGTGTTAGTAAAATGGATGGATTTATTGTCATGATGGATTTATTGTCATGTCACTGTGACGACGTGACATTTATTGTCACTTTTAGAATTATGAAAGACCTTTGACATCTTATTTCTCTTTTAAAGCAAAGCGTATACTATGAACGCCTATAAATGTAGCAATATCCCTATTAAATTACTCCTGTGTTTGAAATGGATTCTTCAATGTAATTGACAAAGACTCTGTTCCTTGGAAATGAATTTATTTTTCTATAATTGAGTAAGTCTGGATGAAAAAATGAGACCCAAATGATCTTTAAAATGTTTGATTTCTTTCTTTTCTGAGTCAGATTTAAAGTAAACTCAAAAAGAAATGAGAGCTTGAGAGTCTGCTGCCGTGAACTCTGCCGGGCTCAACAAAGAAGGTCTGTGTGCACGCAGGAGGCGTCTTAGCCCCCCTCCCCATGCCCACAGCCTTTGGTGGCAGTGACTTATGGACTTTGAGGTGTTGTGCCCCAAACAAACCAGAAAACTGCTGAGAGCCTGACAGGGCCATCAATCAGGGTGCCCACTCAGTTTGGCACCCTGTTGAGTCACCAGCCTGGATTTAAGCATTGGGTTTTGTTGCCTGTTTTATGGGACTGAGCCAGAAACTTAGTTGTGGGTTTCTTGTTCACAAAGCCTGGGGCCAACTCATGCCCTTGTGGCTTCTATAATCCCTCTCTCTCTCTCTTTCTCCCTCTCTCTCCCATTTGCTCCAAAGCCACAAATGTTGTGACATGAAGATTTTATTTCACAGGTAACGCAGCCCTTCTCTCTTTGTAACTATTCCCTAGAAGGAGAGAAGTGAGGTTTTCAAATGAAAACAAAAAAGAGCAGATTGCCCAATTCCCTCAAAAAGAGAGGGTCTTTTTTTAATCTGCAATTTCTCCCTGTGTCTGTCAGGTTCTGCTGTCAGGGAGGCCCCACAGATTGTTGTCTGGACCGCCCCCCACCAGCAACCTCCAGCATCCTCTCACGTTCCAAGCTTGCTCTGCAAGATCCGTCTACACTGCAGTCCCGGTTGGAGCAGCCGTGTGCCCTCACACAGCAGGCAGGCTGTGCTGGAGCCGGTCCCACCCCCATGGCAGCTGGCTTGACTCCAAAACCCCTTCTCTGGCCTCAGCTGGTACCCAACTGTAGGCATCCACACTGCCCCCAATCCGGACGGGAGCTCTAAATGGTGTTTGCGGAGCACCCTGGGTTCCAGTGGACGGGAGGGGGTATTGCCCGCCCCTTGGTGATCTGAGCGGCCCACCTGCAGGGCAGCGGGGCAGTTCTGGAAGGCCACCAGCTCCTGGATGCACAGAAAAGGCTGCCTTGAACCGGGTCTGTGTTCTCTGCCCTGTATTGAGGGCCACCTTAGCCAAAGCCTGTCTCCTTCTCCTTCTCACACTCCAAACCCCAGATAAGCACTTATTCTATCAAACCCCCTAAATTTAAGGCTCCATCAGTAACATGCACTGTATCACTGTTCACCCACCAACCTTGCCATCGGGGACAGGGGCTGTGGTCCTCACTGAACCTGGCTCTACATCTCTTCCCGTGTGCTCTGATGGTTTCTTGGGGTTAATTCAGCTGGAGGGACCCCTGACGCAGTGGGAAGGGACAAGCAATCGGTGTCAGGAAGCAGGGAGCTCAGGAGCCAGGATTTCATCAGGGATACTGCAGCCACGAGCTGGAGGGGCTGTGGCATAGCCCGGCCCCGTCCTCTGACCCATAACCTGGACGAGAAGGTCCAGGGTAAACACACACCAGCTCATTCTTCCAAAACGGTACCCCACCATGTTACTTTATTTACTCGAGTCCCCGGCAAATGACCTCTCCACTGCCTCACCCAAGCCCCTCCCTCTCCTGCCCTTCAGCCCCCTATTCATTCAGTTTTCACCAGAATCTGGTCCGTGTCCTGTCTCCAGGACCAGCCCCACTCCATCCTGCTGCTGGATCGTCCCGCTGACCCACAGCTGGGGGTGAGCCTGCCTGCCTGCTCTGCATCTTTCTGATGATGACCTGATGCCAGATGCCCCACTACCTCCCTTGGTCCCTCACCACCAGCCTGGACGTGCCTCACCCTCCCCTGCCACGTCCCAACAGCAGCACTGAATCCATAGCAGCCTCGAGGGAGCCTGAGTGAGGGGTCACCCCGGCTGCGGGTCACCCATGCCTTCCCTCGGGGAGTCCTAGGTTCCTGGGGGAAAGGGGATGTCTTTGGCACCAGAGACTGATGCTCAAATCGTGGCCATGCCCAGTTACCTGCCCCCTTCCCCTGGGTCACCTCGTCTGTGACCCAGGGATGGTGGCTCCTTCCCTGCAGAGCTGTCGCTGGGACTAAAATAAGTGATGTAATGCATTTCTGAACATGCGGCTGATACACAGCAAGAGCTCAAAACAGACTGGTCTAACCTTCTATTCCAACAGAGAGCTGACGAGCCCCCCCACCAGTGGTCATTCACTCAGCAACTGTTCACTGAGTGCCCACTGTGTGCTGATCACCCTACTACCTGCTGAGTGCACAACATCACATAAGACACAGTCTGTCCCCTTGAAGGAGTTTAGGACTGAGTGTGTGTAGGGGCAGGTACAGTTGTATGTAAGAAGGTACACAGTGCAGCTCACAGCAGAGTGGGGGGCAGACGAGGGAGGAGGAGGCTGCCCAGCCCACAGTTGGAGCTCAGGGAACATCTCTGAACACAGTGCATGTTACTGATGTGTCTGATTAAAGGAGCAGGATGGGACGCAGGGGGCACCTTGTCTGAGGCTTTGTGGCATTGCTCCCTTAGTATCTTTTGGGTTCCTTCTTGGGAGCAGCCCAGTTTTTCTATTTTTCAGGCTGGAATGCCTGTTTGATGCTTCCTGGGGGAGTTGCCTGACCTAGACATGGACGAGGTTATTTTAGGACTGATGTTCCAGGGAAAAGGCATCATCACCTGATGGTCCTCTGGAGTTTTATTCAACCTTGCACTGACTTCTGATGGTTTTTGCAGGAGATGTGGGACCGTGGATGGTCTGAGTCATACGGAATCTCTTCAGCTGGCAATCCTGCGAGGCCCATGGAGGAAGGAGGTGAATAAACTCTGCCAGAACATCCTGAAATGTGCCAAGTGGCATAACCTGAGAAACACAAGCCTTCCAAGAGACACTTAGTATCAACTGTCCTGGATTAGGGAGCACGTTCCAGGGCGTGTCTGGGGCCTGGTTTACAAATCCTAAGTTGCTATTACAGGTGTAATATGTTATGAAGACCATCTGTGTTCCAAGAGCTGAACTTAAAGACGCCCGAAACTCTACGTGATGGAATTTAAGGCTGTTTGGGCGCCCTGCCGCTCTCCCTTGTGGCTCACAGGCCTATAGCGAGGTGTTTGCTTTACATGGGAGTCACCGTGTGATTTTAAAGGCAAGAACAGGCCCAGTGGTGACTATGGAGTTTCCTTTACTTTGCAGATCACTTTAATCCTAGTCAATCAACTTACGTACGACTTTTCTTATAAAACATCAGTTGAAGATGGGGTTAGTGTATCAGAGATTGGTGTCTATAGTTTGAATAGATTGAGTGTAGCTATGCTGTATATAGGGCACCCAAGAGATGTTTTCTAGGCATTTCAGTTTTGAAGATTTCTCCTTGCCTCTCTTCCTTCAGCTGGTCACTCATACACCTTCCGAATGTGTCTAGGGCCTTTGGGCGTGAAAGAAGCCAGAGAAGGGATGGGCTGAGAGTCTAGTATCACGATGTACTATGAGGCACATGTGGCTGCACCTTGAACTGAAAGTGGCAGTGGGGTTGGAAGGAGGGAGGTATGGAGGGGTGGACATACAGAAGGAGAGGTGAGAGCATTGGGCGAAGGGCTGCCCTCTAAATGAAAAGTACAAGTGGGCCACGCGGCCGGGGATTCAGCGGCCAGCGAGCTGGTGCTTGCTGATTTCTGTGTCTCCTGAGGTTTGTTTGTCTTTGATTCCCCCAGAATTTTTCCTTCTGTCATCTTTTCTCATGGCACAGTCTCAGCCACTTTTGTCCACCCCATCCCTGTTTTTGAAGATGCTCCAGGGAGACTGAATTTGAACTTGATAGTGAGAGCTGTGACTTGGGAAGAGGGAGGTAGGGAGAGAGAGAATGCGGGGGGGGGGGGGCA
>NW_006790234.1:496737-505479 GCF_000442215.2 Lipotes vexillifer | reverse complement strand
GGGGACGAGGGGAAGAAAAAGGGGATGGAGAATTATGTGAGCATTTTGTAGCCAGGGAACTTCAAAGCTCAGAAGAGCTACTATATATATTCATTGAATTTGCAAATTCATGTGAATTTAATACAATCGTCTCATTGTCATGGTACTGTTTCTCTTTTCTTTGGGAAAAAGTGGGATGAAAATGGTTTGCTACTTTTCTTCTTGGCTGCAGAAGAGCACAAGACAAAACTGCAAAAATATGATGTTAAATACCATAGCTCTGTAATTACCAAACCAAAATCCTAGGTGCCTTCCAAGCTGTGCTGTCACAAAATTGCTGCACAGTTCTCACAAACTTCATGAAACCTCTTAAGATAATTTAAATCGTTTTAACTTTTTAAAGTTTTGAAAGTCAGAACAAACTTTCCTTTAGTTGTAGACGAGACGTGAAAAGTCTTAAATGTTAGAATCACTTTTAAAATATGGAATATGGAAAGACACAAGCTGTTTAAAAATTAAACGACATTTTGCTTTCACAGCTATTTAAGGGCTGAAAATTCATGGGACATATTTGTCTCAAAATCTAACCCTATGAGCAGTTTGTCACTTGCACTCAATGACATTAAAAGGTAATAGTCTGAAATCAGCAAAGCTTTATGAGCATTTTCTTTTTGATGAAAACCCTTGTTTTCTCTCTTGTTCTAGAATTATTTACTACTTTAAAAAGATACTTAAAATTTTCACCAACTTTTCAAAAATTTTAAACACACAGAAAAAGTTGAAAGGAAAATACAATAAATGCTTACATATATATTACATAGATACACACACACACACACACACACACACACACATATATATAGTTGTTATTGTTGCTATTAACCATTTGAAAATAAAGATATATATTTTTTGATAATAACCATTTGAAAATAAACTGTAGACATGATGAAACTTCACTCCTAAATAGTTTAGCAGGCATCTCTTAAGACCCTCCTTCTACAATATCATTATTGTATCTAACAGAAAAACCTATAATTTAAAAATATTGTCCAATATCCAATCCATATTCAAATTTCCCCCAAAACCCCCAAAATGTCTTTTATAGCTTTTTTTTTTTAGCAGTGTCTGATCAAAGTTCATGCGTTGCATTTGGTGGTTATGCCTCCCCTTTGTCTTGTAAAATGTTCCACCCACATTTTGGAGGTTCTAGATTTTTGGTCTGAACATCTAGGTTCCTCATGGTACCATGTAACTCATCCATGCTATTCCTTGAATGTCCTTTAAACTGGAACTCTCGAGGCTTCATTACATTCAGTTTAAACACTTCAAAGCTGACGTTGGGTCCTTCATAGAGCATCACATCAAGAGGCCCATGATGCCAGGGCCTCCCACTGGTGAAATGAAATGTGATGACATGTTTAAAGTGACAGATCATTCCATTCTCCTTCAGCAACTGGCGAATAATCTGCCAGGTGAGGTTTTACAAACATACTGTTTGCCAACAACTTCCTTTCCTCCTTCTACTTAATGGTTTTAGATCTCATTAATGATTCCTGCCCAGATCTCTGTGTGTGTTGCGTGTGTTTGCACCAAATTCCATCATTTCTTCTTTATTATTATTTGTATGTTATTCTATATAAAGAAACGTGTTCTCTCTAGCCCCCACTTTTTAAATATTAGTATGGACTCATTTATTTATTCAGTGTGTGAAAATCCATTATCGCGATGATTTTTACCAATGCCCAGAATTCCCCAAGTTGACCAGGAAGGGTGTCTTCAAACTGTCTCCGGGGTCATTTTGGCCAGTCCCGTCTTCTGGGAGCCTTTGCTTTCCGGCTCACTTTGCACTTTGCTTATCTCAGACCTGGACTCAGCCATTTCTTCTCTGAGCCAGGATTCCTTCCAGAGGGAAATGGCTCTTAGAAAGTCAAATATGGCCCTAGGGATGCTAACTGCTACAGGGACGTCCTTGTTTCCTGAACTTTTCAGGGCACAACGCTGTAAAGATGTATTTTTTAAATCATGCGTAAATACGGAGGTTTCCAATTCAAGTTCAGTGTTACTGTTTTTTCTTAAATCATTTTGTATTTGAACCTCTTTTTTTCTTACACAAAACTCCTGATTCCTATGAACATATTCATTCTTTTGGTTTTACCTTTTTATTTATAAGCATAAAATAGTTTCAAGATTACAATACCAATATTGCTGTTAACAAGTCCCCACTGAAAAAGTGTGCAGAAATTATAGTTGGAATATTGTGTTTGAGGATTTCTTAAAATGTTCTCTCTCTGTAATTAAGATGTCAATGTAATATAGAATTCAGTTCACTTGTGTTTCAGTTTTAGGATTTTATTTTTATATCTTGGTATGTAATTTTACTTTTTAAGTATAGAAAATATGTACATGTTCCATTTATATATCAAAATTATATTAAAATGTACACTCAGAGAAGTCTCGCTCCAATCCAAGCCCTCAGTCTCTGGTTATCCATCCTGTATTTTTTTTACATAAATAAGCAAACACACACACTCACTCACACACAGACACACACACTTCCTCTCCTTTCTTTCACAAAAGACAGAACACTAAATTAACTGTTCTACCCCCTGTGTTTTTCACTTCACAGTATATACTCTCACACATTGTTAAACTGAACTACAGTCTTCTAGAATTGTTTACTAAAATCCAATCTTAAATACAACTTTGAAATATAAATTTTAACAATTTTGGTCTAGTAGAAATTATTTATGTGATAAGTTCGTGTGGTGAAGAATCCAAACAATATAAAATTGATACGTTGAGAATTCCCATTCCCACCCTGTTCTTTCCACCTCCCCTCAGACACTTATAGGCACCTTTTATTTGTCCCTGTGAATCATTTTGTTTATTTTATTGTAAATATGACTCTACGTTATTATTTGGCTCACTTCTATACACCGAATGGACCATTCTATGTGTACATCTGCCCTTTGTTTTTTCACTTAACAATATGCATGAGATCCTCCTGATCAGTACATGGAACTCATCCTTATTCTTTTCTTGCAAGTGCATAGTATTCTTCCTAATATGTATGGGTGACATCAAAACCAAGGTGCAAGCTGGGCTCTATGAGTCCCCAGCCTTCCTCAGATCTTCCCTCCTGCCCACCTGCTTCCCTCCCCTCCCCCCTCCTCCTGAGAGCCCCCCTCGGCCAAGCTCTTGCAGCAGAATCCCCCCACTCCCAACCCCAAGTCTCTGCTCAGCGGGGCCATCGTTCTTCCGACAGGCTCTTCTCTCTGCCTGCCCGGGCTCATGCCCGGCTGGAGGTGCATTTCGCAGAGTCTGTGAGTCTGGGGACCTCACGTTTACCTCCTTATCCTTGTGCCAAAAGCAACTGTCAAGGGTGACATTCCCTCTAGAAACTGCCTTGCTAATGGAACCAGATATTGATGGTGTATTGACTGAGTCTCCTTTTCTATGGCACGGTGTGTATCTGGTCACAGGGATGGACTGCCCTGCACTTTCCATACGTTTCTATTCCGTTTAACTAGCACGCTCTTTAGATCTGTTAGCGTCTTCAATCAGGGTAGTGAGGTCATGTTGATTGCGGCTTATCTTGTATGTTTAAGGTGACTGCATGTTTCCGGCCTCGTCAGTTTGGGGTTGATTTTACAGTTAGCTCAAAGGGCAATCGTGCTCCCATCACGGCCAGGTGCAGAGGGAGGATGCTCACATTTGCAGGGACACGGTACCTGGGCGTGAATGTCCCATCCCACTTCTGGGAGCAAAACTCCATAAAGACTTTCATTATCAAGAAATCAGGGAGGAAGACTTTTGTTACAATACTTCCCTTCTGGAAGGTGTGTGTTATTTTCATCTGCACGTTTACCTACCCCATGTGTGATCTGAGTAATAGTGTTTCTATGCCCAGAAGGTGTGTCTACTTGCAGAGAGGACATTTCAATCTTTGGCTCTTAGTAAAGAGGCAAGCTAGAAACTTGTCTGGATTCCTTTCTACCTATCTCCCAGGAATGATTTGCAAATTCATGAGATAATGTCTCAGAAGCACTCTGAGCTCTTAAGAAAAAGGAACCAGAGAATGCCATGTATCATCCTTATAGCCGCTGGGTCTGGGGTAACTCCCATGTTTCTGGGAAAGAGGCTGACCCGCTCTTTCTTTCCAGCCGTCCTTTGCCCAAGTGGCCAGATCCTCACTTTCCACACAGAAGGTGAGGTGACCGTCCTATCTGTCCACACTTCACCTTCATTATTTTAACAGAAACAAAAACACACCATTTTAAGTAACTGTCCTGGGTGTTGCAGCTTCCAAGTGCACAAGGTGGGATTTGAAGGTAGATCTGTTTAACTTCAAATCCCCTCCACCACAGCACAACACACACTCTTGTTTTTTTAACTGTGGAGGTAAGAGAGGGCTTCCCGGACCGACCCCCTGCTTCCACTGGAAGGAAGGAGGGTGGGGCCTCTAGAGGAGAGGGGAGGGCTGCAGCGCTGGTTGGCAGTCCCCGCGCTGGCAGGTGTGCTCACCTGTGCTCTGGCTGGGGGCAGGGCGACTTCACTGCACAATGTGGGTTCTGTCCTTCCTGACGATTCTCGGGGCCGGTTGAAGCCCTGCATCCCTGCGCTGCTGGACGGGTCCAGGATGCGCAGACCATGCGGTGCTGCGGTCCCTGCCAGACCCGAGCCCCGTGGGGGGCGAGCCCACGCCTGCACCCTGTGCTGCACCACGAGGGGCCATGCGCCACCGTCCTGGAGAAGACACGGGTCCCGACTCTGCCCCTCGCTCGCCGTGACACCCGGAGCGGGTCCCACCTGCTCGCAGCCCAGGTGCCACGTGAGCCGGGAAGGGGGATGAAAAGCCCAGTTTGGAGGCAAAGGGAAGGGAGGCAGTCACGACCTCCTTACCTGCGCTCCCCCTCAAACGCACAGGGGCACACAGATTGAGAGTATTCTACTCCCTCGCTGGCCAGGGGTTTCTTCTTCCAGCCTCCTCCCGGGCTGCTTTCCAGGTTTCCGTCTTATGAGTGGTTGGAACTTGGAACAGAGTTAGATGTCGGGTGAGCCAACACTGAGGACGACACTTGGACACACAGCTGGAGGGAGGGGCTGGGTGGGGGGCCATGGAGGGACGCCCACTCCATGGGGCCGCTATGGGAGGCCCCGCCCGGCAGGGCGCAGCCGCTCCCCACCTCTACTCTCACCCGGCGGGAGGACCCGGCACTTGGCGTGATGCTCTGGCTGGACATGTTCAATACTTTTATCTTTGACCTTGTGTTTGGCAAGTGACATCACAGGACAAGCGCGTCGTGAGCAGAGGAGGTACACATAATACTCATGCCCACCTGTCCACTGCTCCATTGGCCTTTGACGTTCCTGGTGCCCACGAGCCCCGAATTCCAGCGGACCCCCATACATGCGAGTGCAAGGTGGGAGTGTTACCTGTGGCCCAGGAAGGGGTGGAGCCTTGGCAGTCCCCAGAGGACATGCTTACAATTTGAACAAGAATCTGTTTCAAAAGAAGGGAGAAGAAAATGACATCGAAAGAACCACCACCCCATCCGTCATACCCTTTCTCACTCATGTCCTTTCCCTGGTTAGCCAAAGCCTTAGGCATAAAGTGATGACACAGAGAGAAAGAGAAAAAAGACAAACCTTAGTTCCTTTTCCTCTTGGTCCTTTCTTATCAGCAAATGGAATGCAGAGTGTTGGTAGCACGTGAGTGTACCAAGACGTGAAATAAAAGCAGTTGAATTACTTTTGTGTAGCATGTCAACCGTTTCTCTAAGAACAAAATACAAATGCATATGTAAGCTACAAAATACGAATGGTGTGGCTTCAGTGATTCTGTGTATGAGTTACGTGCTTATTTGCATTCAAAGCTGGCACTGCAGAGTACAAAGATTTATGGTTAAATTTGTGCCGATAATGTAAATTTAAATTTTTCTTCACATAAAACTTAAATGGCAAATTAAAACCTGCTATGGCAATTTGAGAGAAAAACCATGGGAGAAAGAGAAAAACTTTATATTTTAGTACCCTTAGGAGCACTTTTTTCCTGCTTTTTGAAAAAGAAGCACACATTTTGATTTTGCATTTGCAACTAGCAACTTGTGTAGGTGGCCCTGGACTCATCCAAGGTGGGTGATCAGTTACCTTGGGGCATCTCAGAAATGGTCCTGTTTTGAGATGTATAACATCAGAAACTTGTATTTTAGAAAAGACATTTTATACCATTTGTGCTTTGTTCCTCTTTAATTTTGTAGCATGTTTGTTTTTAAAATGTCTACTTTTCTCAAGTTTTTTAACAGAATATCAAAAAAGGCATTTTCTCCCCCATTAGGAAGGGAAGGAAAGTCAAACCCTAGGGTAGCTCTGGGGCAGGGGGAGTGAAGACTCCTCTCCACTGAGGAATTCTGACCTGGAAACAAAATCCCTTCGGACTGGGGGAAAGGAGACTGGTGTCTTTTATTTATTTTTGTAAGACAGGCCATTTCCTCATGTCCAAAACAAACAAGCAAAACACTTGTTTGAAGGACCTCAAAGAACCTTGGAAAAACTCATGACGTTTACCGCATCTTTGGACAAGCCAGAGACACTTTCACACTGAGCCATGGAGAAACGTGATTGGGCTTTTCAGAGCCAACAACATCCGCTTTGTTTGTTGGCTCACAACCCCCGATGCAGTCCCTCTGCTGAAAAGTCATGGAAAACACGGATAAATCCCGGGCCTAAAGAACAGCCTCTTGTGGGCTACAGTATTGCCACAGCCCAGAGAACACATGTAAATATGCTCTTTCTGTATTAAGATTTAAAGGAAGGTAGATTAAACACACACAAACCCCAAAGTGGGGAAAACCAGGAAGGTCAAGAGGTTGCCCGAGCTGCAAGGACCCAGATCTGGAGAACCCCCTGTATTGATCTCCAGCTGAGTCTCGGGGCTGCAGTGGACCCATGCGCCCCAGGTTTCGGTGGCCGCTGTCCTTACCTCTGTAACATGCCTGGGTGTGTCTGTTACTCCATGTGTGCTTAATAAGTGCTTATGACCGTCCCAATTGAATTAAAAAGAAGATAGAAAGGATCTGGATTGGAAACCATGTGATCTGATTAAGCTGCAGAAGCCCCCCCAGGGGATGCAATGAACAGAACAAAGTTCCTGCCTACACGATGCTTACATTGTGCAGAATCCACAGTCACCCTTCAAAGTGTAACAAGCACCACCTTCTGGAGGAATCTGGGCTCAAACTCCCTGAAAGTGAGCAACGTTCACCATCACACTCTCCCGTAGTACCTAATGCTTCTGCTTAGTCCTCTGCACTCGGGCCTGGTTTACTTAATTATTTACAATTATTGATTCATGTCTGTCTTTACCGGATGGTCACTTCATGAAAGCAGCAGCTGTGTTGCTTCTGCACCGCTGTGTTTTTGAGTCTGTCAGCATATTGTTGGCTGCAAGAGACATTTGTTTTTGTTTTTGTTTTTTATTCAGCAGGTTCTTATTAGTTATCTGTTTTATACATATTAGTGTATATATGTCAATCCCAATCTCCCAATTCATCCCACCACCACCACCCTACCTCTCTGCTCTCCCCCCTTGGTATCCATACGTTTGTTCTCAAGATACATCTGTTGATTGTGCCTAATTGCTTGCATTAGGTACTTGTATTTTTCAATATACTTTTAGCCGAAAGGTGGCACTGCAGGAGAATAAGTGAAGGAGGCTGCAAACTCGCTGACTCAACTGAATGGGATGGGAGAGTCCCAGTCATAGGCTAATGTTAATAACTAGAAATAGCCAGTCCTCAAACTTGTACACATCCCATGCAAACACACATCCGAACGCTCTTAAGAGCAACGAATGAAAATCTCCTAGACTCACCAAGAATATTCATATTTCTAAGACCCATTTAAGAGGTCCTGGTGAAGTTCCAGGAAATACAATTGGAATCCAAATCATTCTGAAATGTGGATTTATTAACTAATAAATGTCTATAGGATACAGACAGGGAGGCTTTTCCTATTTCAGTGGCTCTGGGTAAAGAAAAAAACTTGTGATTTTTTTTGTTTAGTAACTTGCTTTGAATGACCACATTTCACTGCTAACCTGTTACCGGAATTCCAGTCCCCTTCTTAAAACTCTTCCCAGAGTTAAGTGTTTCAGCCTCTTCAAAGGCTTCAGGAGAAACTCTAAAGAAAGCAGCTAGACAACCCCTTGATAAAAAAAATCTGCTCATGGTGTCAGCTGTGAATAATGCATGGTGGTTTCTACGTTTTAGTGTCAGCCATCTGGGCACCTGTGCCCCAGGCAAGTCACCAACCTCCACAGAGCACCTTTCCCATGAATTCATATTCTCTTCCTTTATGTGTGTCTTACAAAAAACAAACAAAACTGTACATGCTCCTTTATTTTCATATGAGATCTTTCTTACCCAGTAATAAATATTTGTGTGTGTGTGCGCGTATGTGTGTGTGTGTGTGTGTGTGTGTGTGAATAACGGAGCCAGATAAGCAGAATACAATTCATTTGGAAACAAGGTTTTGCTATATAGCCTGCTTTACAGTTTGCATTATACAAGAAATTTTGTCCATGTCCTGAAAGCCTAGAATCTGATTGAAAAAATAAGGCAGACATATAGGTCTGTTGGCTGATTTTTCAAAGTTCTTGATCAACAGACACAAAATCAGCAGTCTGCCTCAGATTCTGAATCCATATGACAGCTCACAAATTGTACTTTGGGCCAAGGTGTAAACTTTCTGTAATTCAGCAGG
>NW_006790234.1:456710-496657 GCF_000442215.2 Lipotes vexillifer | reverse complement strand
AGCAGGAAGATGACAGGTAAGGACCAGATGTCACAGATGGTGAAGTGTGGGTACATAGGGATTTCTTGCATTTTCGCTGGAGATGACTGGGGGAAACCGTGTGGGGGAGAACCTCTTTGGCACGATGATGTCTCCTACAAATTAGTAGAAGTTGTCCAGGTTTTTGGAATTTGGAGACCTTGAAAATACTTCTGCTGTAAACATCAAACTGACAGCTTAAAAAAAGGGTAACCACAGAATATATTAGCAAAAAGAAGAAAGACTTTCATTCTGCTTCCAAGTTTTTCAAGTAAAAGTGCCAAAAACCACGTGGCTCCTAACTAAAATCACTTCTAGACGAATACTGTGACTTATAAATGAAAACACAGAAACGTATATCTCTGAAAGTATTAAATGAGTACATATGTAAGGAGAACACGTTACCTATGGGAGAGGACGTCCTCAGGTTGGCGAGAGTCATCATGTTCTCTGCAGGCTCGATGGCGTCTATGGATTTTGGCAGATTTCACTGGGAGTGTCAACTGCCAAGTTGACAACTTTTATATTCCTCTGGGAAACACTGTTTGGTAAAGTTGCCAGTTGAGACTGAAAAAGGTTATTAACTCTTTGTTTGCACGTTGAGCACGTTATAGAAAATTAGCATTTGGGACAAGGATGGTGTTTCTGAATGATTTTGTCAATTGGGGTAGCATTAAACCAAGTTCAGAAAAGATAAAGGCTAAACAGGTGAGATGAAACCCACATAAGCCACAAAGTGACATATTCTTTGCAGCTAAAACTCAAACACTTGTGAGAATGTCTATCACTCGACTGTGGGGCAGTTTTTAAACATGTTACTAAGGGCCAGGGCATCTGACTATCAGAACAGCTACCGTATTTCAGCATAACAGCTTCAGAAATGCAGGAACAGTCCTTGTTTTCCAATAATAGCAATGGCAATAGTAATAATAATACTAATAATAGCCACTACTGCTCATTGGATGATGCCTGTGCTCCAGGTTTCTCTGGGTGTTATCTCCATCTGCATAGCGCTCCGTATGAGGTAGCGTGTATTACTTTCTTCAACTTACAGGAGAGGAATCTGTGGCATTAAAGTCTCAATAATGACCCGAGGAAGACATTGATTTCCATGTAGATGCAGAGACACCTGGAGTGACCAATGCTTGATTCATCATGTGTGCAAAAGTTGGGGTCATATGCTTTAGATGCTCATTAAATATCAAAACAATATGTTTATGAGTATTCAATGTAGTTGATTTTCTCCCCAAACCATTTTATACCTCATGCCAGGTTTCAGGCAAGATCATGCTCAGATGGGGGACAAAGGTGGCTGGCCAAGCAGGGCTCCGACCAAGGGGATCCTGTGGGCTGGAAAATCCTCCCAAATCAGCCTGTCTAGATAATAGCTACTGCTTTTCAGATTGGGGAAATTTTAGGGTAAAACAGCCCTTGTAAAGACAATGCCACTGACTATTGCTGTGCAGACCTGTGTAACCCCAGTGTGAAAACACAGCTCCAGAAAGGTGGCTTTGCTTGGGCAATACTAGTTTTGAAAATCAGTGGCCTGTTTCCTGAGTTCTGATGTGTGAATCAGGACAGTAGTTCTCTCCTCCGACTGAGAACCACCTGACAGATTCCCCAAGCTCACAGGCGTGGGGGCCAGGATCAAGTCAGAATCTCTGCACGTGGAGACCAAGCGCTTTGATTTAATGAAAAGATCCCAGCTGCCTGTAACCTGCAGCCAGAGGGAGCACCCCTTCTAGGTACGATGTAGACAACGGAAACCCCTGGAGCCTATGTGTTCATAGACGAAGAAGTGGGATCCAGGTCTTAGAATCTCTAAAAATCAAACAGCCAAATTGGCACACAGAGTGGCAGAAGAAGCAGGAGGTGGATCAGGTAAGATCACGCATCTCCTAGCCAGGCATCTAAGACAGCGATTTTGAAGACATCTAGACAGTTGTTAGTATGGGAAACCTACGAAGAAAATGACAAAATATTTAGAGTAAACTGAGGATTCACGTGGTGACAGTGTTACGTAAAATTCAGGAGGGCTTTTGACCTCTTGATTAGGTCCCAAGAACAAGTTGTACCAGAGAGCGAGAGAGGACAGACAGAGGGACAGAGATGACACCACCTGGGAACATCACAGTGCTAGCCCTGACCCTAGCTTGGAAAATAGGGGCAGACTGACATCAGGCTTCTACAAAACACAAAGCACCTCCTGGCAGTAGTCACTGATTTGCTGATAATTTAAGTTCCTGTTATCTTCTCTTGCCCTAGTGTGGGGCACGTTGTTTGAGGTTCCGATTTCCAGGCTTCTCCAGAGCTCCAGAGCACACAGATGGTCTAAGTTTCTGGGTGTCTTCACAAGATTTGACTGCTTCGTGGCTTCATAAAAAAGTAATGGTTTGCAGTGTATTTGTCATTCTCAGCAAATTTGTGAAGGCACCTGAGCTCAGAACGTAAGCTTACTGTATCTCAAAAAAGGGAGACCTGGTTGATTAACACAGAGAACCAAGGTTTGCATAATTGCCATCAGCAGACTTTTCCATCATGTAAAACCAATTCAAGCCCAGAAGGCTGGTGCGCAGTGGAAGTCAAGTTTTTCCCTCTCTGTCCTCCTGATGGAAATGCCAGTTTTGAACGGTCCTCCCTACGGATCAGATCACCTACTTCAGGTCCCCAGGATTCCCACAGTGCTGAAGCGGGTCTCCCCCACTGCTGGATAATCGAGAGATGAGGGACTCAGACACGCTGTCGTCTCCAAGCTAGAACCAGATCTCTCTAGATCTTACCTAGAGAACGGGAAAAAGGGAGGTTATGAGGAGAGAAGGGAAACAGTATACTCTCTTCCCAGGGGCCATGAAAAGCAACAAACAAATCCGAGGCGAAAACAAGACTTCTTCAAAATATACAGAGCGGGTACGCATCTGACCCCTATGCCCATTCTTGGAAAGACTCAGGATTTCCCAGAGCCCTGTCAGAGCTGACACTTCTCACCAGGTTCTATATGGGCAGGACACTGGTCTGCATTAATTCTGTTTCTATTCTTCTCAATCCGTGCAAGTGGGCACGTGTGGGCCTGGCACACGTGACAGTCCCACAAAATTGTTCTGTTCTCATGTTCCCCGCGCATCATTCCTGAGCCTTAAAGGACTCCCTCGGCTGGGCTGAGCTCAGGGGCGCGCCCTGTGGACAGGATGCTAGGATGGTTCCTTCCGTCTGCAGAAGGACAGAACCCAGCAGTGCTGCGGGTCTGGGGAGCGAGTGCTCCAAGTCGTCCGCTCGGAAGCGCGGGCTCGCCAACACCGGGTTCCGGCGACCCGACCCTGCTCCGGCCTCCAGCCGCCTGGGGGCGGGACTCCGCGCAGCTCCGAGCCGCCCTCCCATTGGCCGGCGCGCACGCCCGTCCGCGAGCGCGGCTTCGAAAGTTTCATTGAAGGTGGAGAAGTGCGCGCCCGCCGGGAGCCCGGGCTGCGCCGCCAGGGCGAGGCTGCGCTACGCGGGGCGGGGGCGCGCTGGCCGCCGGGAGGCGTTCGGTTTTCATTTTATTCGTTTAAGTTGAGGCCGCCGAGGAGCCAGTGGAGCCTGAGCCTCTCGCGCGCTTTCGTCTCGACTTCTTCCCCCACTCGCGTCCCACAGAGGACTCGTCAGCGAGCCCCGCGCTGTCGGGGATGGTTCCTTGCGCCGGGCCGCTCGCGCCCAGCTCTCTCCAGTCCGAAGCCCGGGGGCGCAGAGGCTGAGTCGCGCGCCGCTGGGGGAGCCGCCGCGGGGCCGCTCGGGGCCGGGGCCGCTCCGGGAGCCCAGGCCGAGGGCCGGGCCGGGCCGGCAGCCCAGGCAACTCGCTTCGGAGGAGGCTCGGTGGAGAAGACTGTCTGCCACCCCCGACCGACAACCTAGGAGCCGACAGAAGGACAGCACGCCCTTCTTGCCCCTTTCCTCGCCGCACCGCCTCGCGGGACCCTCCTGAAGTGCCCCGTACCCCGCCCCGCTCCGGCCTCCGCCACCCGCTGCAGAAGCCCCCGGCACCGGATCGGGGAGTCCACCCCGGATGGGCCGGCCGTGCGGGGTCGGGCGCCCGGCGAGTGGGCTTCCTAAGGCCTGCTGAGCGGCGGCCGGGAGAGCGGAGAGGGGCGGCCGGGAGTGGAGAGCGCGCCCTCGGGGCGCACAGCGCGACGGCTCTCGCAGAGGCGATGCCCGGGCGGCTGGGAGCCGCCGGCCGCAGGAGGTCTTAGGCGGGCATGGGCTTGGCAGCCCAGTCCTAGCGACCCTCTGCTCCGACTCGCCGGACGGACGCGATGGCCTCGGAAGTGGTGTGCGGGCTCATCTTCAGGCTGCTGCTCCCCGTCTGCCTGGCAGTAGGTGAGTGTTTTCCGCTCTCCGAGATTCCAGGGTGAGGGGGCGGGCTTCGGGGCAAACCCGGGTCACTGGCTCGAGTGCCCAGGACCCGGTTCGGAGAACCCGCGCCGCAGTCCCGGTGCCACAGCAGGGCACTGGCACTTTCCGCGTCGGAGCGCACGAGCGGGGTCTCCACGAGCGGGGTCTCTCTCAACGGTCCAGCTGCAGAGTCCGGGCGACCGGGCCCGGCCTGTGCTGGAGACTGTTGAATGTAGTTACACGTGGAATTTTTTGTGGAGTGCTGACTTGTGCACAAAGGTTGCGAATTTGGCTGGAAGGCAGTTGTAGACCCCTTCCCAGGATCGTACAAAAGTCCCCCTCCGCCTGTCCCTAGACGCAGGGTGCACGGTGAACCAGACAGTTCCTAGGCCACCTCTCCCCTATCCAATATCCCAGCCATTGTGACGGAAGAAGGGAAGGACTCAGGTCGTTCTAAAAAGAACAGGAGGGCGCCAGGAAGCAGTGCCCCGAAGTTGCTTACTTTCTTTTTCTCTCAAAAAAGCCGCTACAACAAAAGTGCTGGTCGCGGAGGCTGCAGACACCAAAACCCATCCCCCACTCCGGCGCCGTCCAGACAGATCTGTCGCCGGTTAGAGAGTCGCACTGGGACTCCGAGGCTTACGGGAGGGCCAGAAGGGAGCCTCGCCGACTCCCAGGCAAGGATCTCACTATTTCTACGCGGTTGGCAGGGCGTGAAAAGCCACTGGGTGTCAGGGCCAAAGACACGGGCCCGGCGGTGGGCTTGGAGTGAGAGTTGCCGAGTTTCTCCTCTAGTAGACCGCGTCTGCTACACTGAACCCCACTCCTAAGGTGACTGTGGGCGCCTAGCTCTCCCCTGTCCCCACCAGAGCTAGAAAAGAGAACACTTCTTACCAAGTAGCAGTTGCATTTACAAAGAGAGCCTGACCTGTGCAGAAGCTACCTTTTTCCATTTTGCCAGAGGTGGAGGAATCAAGATCACACCTGTGCTAAGTGTTTTCTTTGAGCAGGTAATCGAAAGGGGGCCCTGGAGGGGCTCCTCAGGGTCCCAGCTCCCGGGGGGGATTTTGTAGTCGAGTATTAACACGCAAGACACCTCCGCGGAAAACCGAGAAGGCTTGCGGAGTGGAAACAGCCGGAGGCGAGAGGCCTGGTCCTCGGGCAGGAGGAGGGGCCAGCACGGATGCCACCCTCGGCCTCTTTGCCACTTGAATTTCAGGGCAGGACCGTTTTGCAGGGATCTTTGTCCTTGATCATCGCTCCTGTAGGTGAGGAACGCAGCTCCCACGAAGCTGCTGAGGGCCACTGTCCCCGCCAGTTTGCTTGAGTTTGAAAAGAAAAAAGCCCTTGGGAAAGCGATCTGGGGAAATACGGCGGCTGCTTCACAGGTCGCGTCCTGTCTGGGGGCCCGCTGACGCTGTGCCTGGCTCATTCCCTATTTGCCGAGTGGACGCTGGAGCCAGGGTTAACCAGGGGCTTTCGGTGTGTGGTCGACTCGCGGTTGTCAGTGAGGTGGGGAGTGGCTCCCCCGTCTTGGCGGGGTGACAGCTCCCGGGGACTGTCGGAAGAGTAAGGCGGATGGTTTCCTGCGGCGCACACCTAGCGGAGCGAAAGGACAGCAGGGATTACCCGCTGATGGCCGGGGACCTCGTGCTGAGCTTGGTGCTCGCAGGACCCAGCTCGCTTGCCCCGATGGTTCGCGGCCGCCGGGGTGGGGGCCGTCTCATTCCGACTCATCATGGGGGTCTACACCGCAAAGTCCTTCTGCAGGATTGTTGAGCTCTGCCCTCCCAAGGGCCGGGGCGCGGCACACTCCCAGTTCTGGCGCCAGAGCCGCGAGGCGAGAGCCGGATGCTCCCAGGGGCTCCGGGAGGAGCGGCGACCACGGTCGCATGGTGGGATCCCGCCACCGCCCTTTGCCCCTCCCCCTGGCCTCCTCCCCGCACCCCCGGGCCCCGCGATGTGGTCACCGCCCGAGGAGCGCTGGGGCCCAGCCAGGCTCGCCCGGGGGCGGGATGCGCACGTGCGCCCAGTGGCCCCCCGCCCCGACCTTCCCGGCGGGCGGGTGGCGTCCGGGGACAGAGGAGGGCCACGTCGCCCGCCGCCCTGCACCGCCTTCCCTTCCAGCTCGTTCCTCTGGATTCCCCCCGCCTTCCGGGTTCAGGGAGGCTAACCTGTGTGTGTGAGTGTGTGTGGAAGGGTGCGCGCGGGGTGGGCCGTATCATGTTAGCTCCTGTGGCTCCCCACTCCCCGGAGGAGGAAGGGGAAGGACTTGGACCTCGGGCCTAGCCCCCTGCCTGGATGAGAGCAGAGCTCCTGGCAGGACCAGAGCTCTGACCCCCGACTGACCCCTCACTGGTCGGTGAGGAAAGACAACCCACTTCCGAGGGCTAATGCGCCTTCTAGTCTTTGTACTTGACTTGCAGGACGAAAGGCGGCTGGGTGGGTGTCGCCTTATTCGGGCATGCAATTCTCTTCTATAGGAAGTGGTTGTTTTCAAGGTTATTGGAGGGTTTTCAGGTCCGCCTGCTCCCAAGGTGCTACTAAATCAAATATTCAGGTTTCCCTAATATCCTGGGCATGGAAGAGTGCAGTGATCCGCTTGCCATTAGAATCGATTTTTACGTTTTAGCCGTCTATTTTTATATCTGGCTAAGGCAGCCTTCAAAGCCAAGCATTTGCAGGAGCTCATGCATTTCTCTTTAAAACAACTCCTCCAACATCATTTCAATGGACTGTTGAAACGTTTCTGCACATGGATGCCCTAGTCTCTTCACCTAAGGATGGATGCTAAAAATGAACTGCCATTGTGTTTAATTCGATGTTTGAGTTCTTTCTTTTTCTGTAAAAGAAATTTACAGAGAAATGATAAGTGAAATCAGGCCTCTTTTATGCAGGTTAGGTGGCTCTTAAGTGTTTAAAGCAGAACAAAACTGTAGTATAATATAATAATATGATGTCATATATCACATGATATGATATATATGATATGATATAATATGTCGTTTATCATCCAAAGTGGACATCCAGTGGCAGGTTTTCCTACATCAATAGAGACTGAAAATTTTAAAGATCTCCAGAATTGTCTATGAGTACTTGGGTAGCCACCCTGATTTTTTTTTTTTCTTTAAACCTTATATGACAGGGGCTTCCCTGGTGGCGCAATGGTTGAGAGTCCGCCTGCCAATGCAGGGGACGCGGGTTCGTGCCCCGGTCCGGGAAGACCCCACATGCCGCGGCGCGGCTGGGCCCGTGAGCCATGGCCGCTGAGCCTGCGCGTCCGGAGCCTGTGCTCCGCAACGGGAGAGGCCACAGCAGTGAGAGGCCCATGTACCGCAGAAAAAAAAACAAAAAACCTTATATGACAGAGAACCTAGACAAAACCTTCCATAATATTATGCAATCTTTAATAATTATAATGATATCTGGTCACTGTTGAGCACTTTAGAAATATTTTTACATTTATTTTCTTTTGGTTTGACTCTACTGTCCCACCCAACTTTAAGTATATGGCTTGAGTCCATTCCTGGGTTGGGAACAGGTTGGCATATTTTTATTCACACGCTGCTGACCATTCATTTCATCTTGCCTGCTGTTGCTTGGAGTCTCCTAATGTCTTTCCTGGAAGAGCTGACTTAATGTTATTTTGGGAGGAGGAGAGAGGAGCCTGGCTTGGACAGAACAGATTGGTCCAGGAGGGGAAGAGTCACAAGGCATCGTGAGTTTATGCCTCCCCTAAATGAGGTGACCAGAGCTGAACAGGAGACTGTGTAGATTATGAAAAGAATCAGCCAACCAGCTAGTGCTCTGAGGGCAAGTCACACTTGGATAATATTGCAAATCCACCAAGAATCTCTAAAATTCCCTTTAGAGATAGCTGGATTAAAATGAGCAAAACTTCGGAGTCAGTTTTGGAATATGTACGAGTATCGCTATATCTAAACGTAATTTCCTCTCTATTGTGTAACATATTTACCCCTGTAATGTGTCATTTTGTAATAACACACACACATACTCCAAGAATTACCAATGAGCAGGGCCTAGAGTCTCCCCGGCCTCTGCTGTAGCTGTCAGAGATAGGTCGTCTCAGCTGCTGAAGGATGCATTGGCAGCTTTAACATCACTTTCTTTTCCATCACACCTTCTCAGCCTTGGATAGGTGTATACTATTTATCACTTTCAGAAAGGACAAGAGTGCTAGGGAAAAGGATTGGGAATTTATAGCTTAAATCTAAAATAAAATATTTCGTAAACAGACAGGCAAGATCATTTTGTCACTTGGGCAGTAAAAGCTGGAGCCATGTGTCCACCTCATAGTTTGTCACTGGGTCTGTCCCCCTACAGGCCATGTGTGCCTGCTTATCATTTGGGGAGGAGGGTGCAGTGACTCGGCAATTTAAGAGACCTCCATTCACATCCTGGCTCTGATTGCAGAGTTGGTTTGGCTTGTTTGTTTCTCTTCCTGCACATTGGAGATATTAATAATACCTCCTTCCTGCACACCTTGGGTAATGCCTGACACACCGCAGGTACTCTTAAAGGGAGGGATTATGACTGCTTTTGTGAGTATAGTGGCAGGAAGGTTTGAGGAAAGTCTGTATAGAAGTTAACAGACTAGCAGGTGGTGACATGAGTCATAAGGAGCCTGAGTTAAGTAGATGGGATTCGTATGAAAGCAGTTTAGTACTGAAATCTAGAGCTGAATTATGCGATTGAAAGTTGGTTTGTGTGTGGCAGGAGGATTTTTAATGATCAGGATTTTTCTCGACATTTTATTCAATATTCTATGTATCTGTATTGCATTCTAATTAAATAATAGATTCTCCCTAGAACTATACTGACAATGTTTACTTTTGTCTTCCTGACACTATGCCATCATTTTCATAGTCTTTAATATGATCTTATTTTTCAATTTCTCTGTGTTTATTACATGGATATTTCCCTTTCAGATCCTATGCTACTACCAGTTAATTGTTTATAACGTTGCATAGTTACAGTATAATATTATAATTTTTTCCATAAATGTCCAGGAGAACTTAGAATAATGTAAGTGTAGCTGCATATTTAAGAGCGCTTGATTGAAGAATCATATGATGTATAGAATGTAAAACATTAAATTTTGTAAGATTTGTAGATTTACACAGTTGTTTTGAGGACATGCAGTCAGATCAACAAAATAAAGCCAATATCTGATTGAATGGAGGCTAAACACAAGGTTGAATTGGAAAACACTGAAACAATATTTGGCTGTAAGAGATAAACCTAGAGGAAGCTTATCGCATTCACTAGCCCCTCACTTGGCCTCTTAGACCCATTAGGACATGGCAGGATCAAGAAAATGAGGAGACCACACACTAAATATCTGTTCAGAGAGCACATCAGACACAGTTTGTAGCAATTTCATAATTTTTGAACTGTCCATTAACTAGCCAATGGGAATTCAAGAGTACAAATTTGCATTTTTCCTATTTATTGATAGATTAAAAAACTATACATACTCTCAATTTAAAAATGTTTTTCCAGGCTCCTGCAGAACATACAATTTTGGTTTGCTTCTTTTCCTCATATGGAATGGTGATGTCTCCTGATTCATAACCTGCTATTTTTGAATTCTTCTTTTCAGCTTTACTGGTAGACACACGTTAGCATTAAACTAGGATATTATGGGGGAATATTTCAACTTTTTTCTATGTGAATTTCAAACTTTCCACACATTTCATAACAAAGAATGGACTGGGTGTATCCGTGTGGTTAGTTCTGTGGCAATTTCACCTGTCACCAGGGGGGGTGAAGGTTTTGCTGAGACTTTCAGTGCTGTCTTAGGGAGTTATTTTCTCTATGACCCAAACTCAGAAGATTCTCCCCTGGGCACTTTTTCCCTCTCTGAACTACCCCCCCGCCCCCTAAACTTGACTCCATCAATGTCAGGCATCCTGTCCTCACCCTGAGCCACCTCCCGTGTGCTCAGAGCAAGCTTTCCTTCTACTCCTGAACCTGCACATTTCTGATGAGACGGTTGGTACCACTGCCTGCAGGTTGGTACCACTGTTCAGAGCACGCACCATGTTCATAGATGTCCCCTAGGTTTGTCTTTGCTCTTTCGCCTTGGCTGGCAGAAGTGTTGCCTGGGTTCACATCCTGTGTGTCCTACAGTCTTGGAGGGGCCTCAGGCTTCCATCTTGGACTCTTGGCCTCTGTCCATCCTACCTGTCTGCTGAGCCATGTGCCTTCCCCAGCTTGAAGCCCCTTCCAGAATCTACTCTGCGGTGAGGAGAACGTGGCCCTTTTCTTCTGCCCATCACATCCCAGCCTCCCCGCAGCAAATCTGGGGGAGCCATGTGGCCGCACCCACCTCCACCACGGGGCGTAGCCTCGGCCAGGCAAATGTGCAATCCTGGCCTGGGAGTGAGATGATTCTTTTCTTTGGGTGACAGATGGCCCTTTCAGCCCGTTCTAAGCAAAGACGAGTCCCCTTTTCAGTATATGTTCTCAGGGTAATGAAGCTGAGGTGAGACGAACTTTATTTCCCTCACGTGACAGTCGGGTTGCAATGCGCATGCTCACTGCGCTCTGGGAGGTGGTCCAACGGGGCCGTCACAGCTCTGCTGTCCCGCCGGAGTTGCATCCATCCCTGTGGCTCAAGTTCGCCGTTCCCACGTCCACGTCCAGCTGGAGGATGAACGGAGGACACACAGAGGGACCCCCTTCCTCACCATCCCAGGACACAACCTGGAGGTCACATGACTTGCTCCTACTCACATCCCATTAGCCTGACTTGGATAATGTCGTTTACCTACCTGACTGCAAGGGAGGCTGGGAATGTCACCTTCATTTCGGCTGGTCGTGGGCTTCTGCTGCAGTGATGAGAATAGAGAAGGGATATTCGTGTACAAATCTCTGTCTGTGCCTCCTGTAGGTGAGGGTGACTTATGTGCCTTGCAGACACCTCTGATTTTTCTACCCCACCATCTGCCATTGGCTTCTAGACCCAGGACCAGACTCAAGTCCCAGCAGCTCCCGAATGTGGGGTGCAGAATGTGAGTCTGGAGGAGGTGCACTACCTTCCAGAGAGCTGCCGGAGTTTCCCAATTTATACCGACAGATCTGAGGACTGTGTAGGAATGGGTGCTGGGGGTGTGGGATGGTGTGGAAGAAGCATGAAGCTGGCTCTGGTCGACCTTATTGTTGTGGAGCCACCAAGCAGCGGTTGTGGATTCTGGACGTGAGGAAAGCCGCAGGCTCAGCTCACCACGGAGCAGCCCACCCTGAGGAGGGACCCCTGTGCTGCCAGCTATGCCTTCTTCTCACTTTTCCCACCACATTTCCTTGAGCCACAGGTCTCTTCATTTAAAGTGTAAATATCTGTGGAAAAATAAGAGGACAATTTCTCATCCTTGTGTCTGTGTAAGTTGGTTCAAATAGCTTGCTTCCCTCCTATTGCTTAGTTGGGGCAGGATGGGCAACCTAGATGAATGAGGGGAGCAGTGTGGGATGGTGGATGTAGAGAAGGTCTGGATGCCAGGGGTATCTTAAGAGGCCAGACTACCACTGGGCGTTTAGGGGTTTACTAAGAAGAGTTCTGCTACCAAAAGTAGCACATCTTTCCTAGGGCTAGCTCCTTACACAGGAAACAGAACACAAACATTCTTTCTCTTCCTCCTTCTTTTGTTTGTAGTGTATGGTTTCTGACACCCAAGGGGAAATATGCCTCAGCTCTAATGCCTGGTTGTTTAGATCCCCATCTTGGCCTGTCCTACTAGCTGTGTGATGTTAATCAAGGTGCTTAACCTCTCTGTTCTTCAGTGGTTTCACTTGTAAAACGAGTTGTTAGTAATGGTACCTAGCTCAGAGGGCTGCTGATGGTGCTTGGAAAGCCCTTGGTGCAGTGCCTAGCCTGTGGTAAATACTTAATAAAACTTAGGTCTCCTTATGAGTTGAAAACTCAGAATTTAGGCATTATTATTAGTCTGAGGTGAGTCTGAGGACCTGCTCCTTTGGGGCAAGGTAGTTTCCACAGGCAGATAATTTGCAGTTACAATAGCTTCCAAGGAAGCTTCAGAACAAGACCTGATTTGAAGACAGTCTGTGTGCCCCCCCAACCCCCCTAGTCGGACAGGCAGGGAGGCCTCTGTGCTACTGCTCGTTGTTACCTTTGAAACCATGGGACGTCTGCTCATCTTTAATTCTCCTTCCTAGGCAGGCTGAATTGCTTCCTCTGTGTTCACCCGGCACTTTGCTTCATATAATCATGGACTTTTAAATTTTTTTTATTGAGGTATAGTTGATTTACAATATTGTGCCAATCTCTGCTGTACAGCAGAGTGACTCAGTTTTACACATATATACATTCTTTTTTTAAAATATTCTTTTCCATTATGGTTTATCCCAGGAGATTGGATATGGTTCCTCGTGCTATACAGTAGGACCTTGTTGTTTATCCATCCTAAATGTAATAGTTGCATCTGCCAACCCCAAATTCCCAGTCCATCCCTTTCCCTCCCCCTCCCCCTTGGCAACCACAAGTCTGATCTCTGTGTCTGAACCACAGAGTTTTGTACTAAGTTATGTGATCCCACTCTTTCTTTCCACTTGCCTGCAAGTTCAGGGACCCCATGTGATCCTTTGTCACATCCCCAGCACTAAACTTACTACATAACACACAGTAGGTAGTAAATAGATATTTTTAGGGTTTTTTTAAACTGTAAAAATTGTATCCTATCATTATCGTTCAGCTGTCCAGGCAGGGCTGTGACCCACAGTGAACACCGAAGTAATACTGCCAACTGATTGGTTAATGAAATCAAGGGCTAAATTTTTTTCCCTTGAATATTTCAGAAGTCTGAAAAAAGAGTTAAGCCTAGCATCTTATAGCTTTGGGTTTTTACATCTTTGAAAATAAAATTCATGACAGTCTAATTTGAATGCTCTGCAACTTCCCTAAATGTGAATTTTCTCAGTAGGACAATTAATACCTTTTACTTGCTTTGCAGTGAATAGAGAAAGAAAAACCTGCCTGACGGTGGTAAAGCTTGGCTGGAGCATCATCGTTGAAATGCATATTATTTTTTAAAATGTTTTTAGCTCTCCCTGAACCACACAAATCGATCTGTTTTCTGTTGCGGTTCAATTCCCGGAGTCAGCAGTTTTGGTCACAGGTGCAGAAAAGGAGGAAGGATGGAGGACCTTAGCAACTGAGAAGCTGGAGCAGAGCACCATGGAAACGGGTTATAGATCCACGCAGACCCTAGTCCTTCCTCCTCCTGCTGTCCTGGGACTGTGCCCGCCTGCTGGCAGGTGCTGCTCTGGCGTCTTGGCGAGAACACGTCCCCTGCTTGGGTTCCAGGCAGCACGTATTTTCTGAGGCACCCTGGTCTGAAGGTCCAAAGACCAAGTCTCCATCCTGTTAATAGCGAGCTATGGGACTTTGCCAATTCATGGAAACGCTCTGTTCCTCAATTACACTATCTAGAAAATGAGGTGTTAGAGGCTAAGGAATATTTTCCTGATTCTCCAGTAATATTTCTGCACATACTTTCCTTCAATATTAGAAGGGATGACTAGAAAGCAGTACTTTTTAGCCAACACACCAGAATTCTTTCATCTAAATTGTTCTGGTTTCTTAATAACCATCAGACTTAACGTATTTCACACTCGATCTGTAAGAATTGTTAGGAATTGCTAAGGAAAATAATTTTCTATCATGCTAGGTATTCGATGGAGCATTTTTTAGAACAGTTGGTTATGAAGGAGACACACTCAAGCTGAGGTTTTGCAATCCTCATTTTTTGGTGGTTTTCCCTCACTTGCTGCCAGCACAGTATCACATAGAGCACACACCCTCTGTGATGGTAACAGCGAGAACTCCAAACTGTGTGGTCAAGTGTGCTTTAGAATCGGCTGTGTGTGGCTTTGCAGAAATAAAAGAATTTTACCACCTGCAGTTTATGATCAGACACGCCTATAGAGAAAATCAAACCACATAGAGTTACCAACTGAAGTGAAATGAAATTGTCAGGGCGTAGAACTGTATAGACAAGATTTGAATCAGAGAAAGATATTTTGAGTAAAATACTGAATTTTATCACAAAGCATAACGTTTCAGTGACCTCACAGACCTTCTGAGATCTTAGCTGGGCAGTTCTGTTACCCAGAAAAGGAAATGGGAGGTGGCACAAAAATCTCAGGTGTGTGTAGGACAGGTGAGAGTCACAGGTGCTTCTTGCCCTTCAGAGCCTCCCCCTTCCTATTCCTTCCCCTCCTTCCCTCCTCCTCCTACTTGACTCTTGGCCTTGGGGCCTGAACTCAGAGTGGCCGGTGAGCAGTGAAGCATCCTCAGGTAGAGCCAGACCCCCTAACCCTGTTCCCGACAGAGCAGCTGCAGCTCAGGCCTGGGCCGGACCATTTTCAGTCCGGGAAGAGAAGATTAAAGGTCAGATGACAAGGCTTGGGGGAGAGGGATTGCCATAAAATGGGGTTTATTTCTGGAGAGCCAGCGTTTTCCAGAAGCCTCCGGCTCCCTAAAACTTCTCATTAACAACCACAAACCCCTTCAGCAGTAATTTTCGAAGCGTCATCACTTTTGCTGTTGCATCCCTTTGGAGTCACAGTGCATCTCTGACCTGTGGTGGCAGGGTTGGCCTGACAACCCTCACCTCCTGCACTGGGCTCAGCTTATAATTACTCTGGGCTATTTTCAAACCTGAAAACCACCCCCAACAATTTCCCACCATTGAGGTTATTAAAAGGGATGTGGCAGCGGCCCCAAACACATTTCTTAAATTGGGTACCTAAGTACTTTGAGCAGTTATCTTTAGAATAAGGGTATATCTTCCCAAAGTTACTACCTCTAAGGGAACAAATCTCAGATGTTACCTTATCCTTGGGACAGTGATCGGTTACCTATTCCAATATGTCTAGACTCAGGTTTATCTGTTACATCTAGTCCTGGAGAGTGTATTTTAAATGTTCTGCTGATCTTCCAGAGGGAAAAGATGCTAGTCAGACAAACTCTGTTTAGAATAACTTTGCAACATAATCATATTTTATACATTTGAATATGTATATAATGCATCTTCTTTAAAAAAAGATATTTGAAGTGTGGTTTTAATGGTCCATTGGTGACTGTGTTTCTTCCAATCACTCTTTAAAATATTCATCTGATTTTGGCCAACTTTTCTTGCCCCTACCCTGTTATCCATTTCCCAGACTCACTAGAACTCGCAGTGATCCAGGTCTGTCCACGTGCCCAGGCCTTTCTATCTGAAGGCAGCACTGGCTCTGGTTTACCCCAGTGTCAAAGGAAGCTCATGTCTGGTTTTCTGTGGATTTGTGTCTTGTGATCACTTCTGACATGCTTGCTTTCTAGGTTTCTTTATTGGCTGTTGCCCAAAAGGAGTTTGACAATGTTTACAAGTCTTATCTTGAAGTTCTCTAAATATCAACATTTACATTTTCCCACCTGTGAATTCCTGGTTCAGCTATCGGCACTTCGTCCATCTCAATTTTCAGTAAAAACATAAGATGTTCTTTTGTTACCTAATTTCTTCTTTCTACTTAAAAATTAAGCAACACAGGAGGCAAACATAAGAGAGAGATTTTCAGGTTATCTGTGCGGTCTGCAGCTTGGAGCTGTCTGGTCACTGGTTTTCGTTCTCCCACCCTCACTAGATCCCTCTGTACCCACTGCGGGTGGTGTGAGGGCCTCAACCCCTTGGGTTCTTGTTTCCAGGCTGACAACAAGCTACTAGGTGTTCATTCAGGGTCCTTGTGGTTTATTCACTCATTCTCAGTGTGTACTTCAGTGTGGTTGCTTTGTAAACACACCCACCATTTAGCATCACTGTTCTTGTGTCTTCTTGGTATTTGTTCGACGATGAACATACGTTTGCTTCCTTTTCAACGTTTCTCTCTAGAGGGCATCACAGGTACCCATCTGACAGGTGGCTCTGTAAATATAAAGAGTGGCTGTCTCTCGCCAGGTGGAGGTTCAAACTTCATAGACTCTCAGATGTGAGGTACCCCAGACGTAGCTCAGCACCCGCCCCACCCACTGTTACCCAACCAAACATGGGTCTGCTTGCCCCACATGCAGCAAAGCTGATCCGCTGACACAGCTGTGGTGAAGGAAAGTATAGTGTTTATTGCACGTGCCGAGCAAGGAGAACGGGCAGCTCGGGCCTAAAAGGTCTGAAATCCCCCCCCCCCCACATGGCTTTCAGGGAAGGGAGTTTAAAAGCACCGTTAAGGGTGAGGGTCACAGGGTGTGTGATCAGCTCGTGGACCTTCTTCTGATTGGTTGGTTGTGAGGTAACGGGGTGATGTTTCGGGAATCTCAACCTTCTGGTTCCAACCAGTCTGGGGTCTGCATGCTTGTGGTCAGCGTGTAGTCACCATCCTCCACCTGGTGGGGGTCTTAGTTTCTACAGAACATCTTAAAGATATGCATCAGGTTATAACAACCTATATCCCTTCAGGAGGAACTAGGATAATAAGGTGACTTTATTCTCCTAATAATGAACTGCTTGAGCCTGCTCTTTGGAACTTGGGAAACACCAAACAAGAAGTAGGGGACGTTGAGGGGCTGGTACCCAGGAAGAACCCTGCAGGGTTCTGTTTCAGTTTCAGTCCCCCCTTTTCTTTGATTCTCCTCAAACCTTAGGGGAACAGGGATGGGACATAAAGGGAATGAGGTTTTGGACAGATTCATCACACAGTCGTCAGGGGATTCAGTTTTAGGGGGACTCGTTTTCACTCCCCCTCATCTTCCGTCAGTAATAACCAAGTCCCCACCTCCTCTCCTTTCTGGAACTAAGACGTTGAAAACCCCCCCCCCCCCACATGGCTTTCAGGGAAGGGAGTTTAAAAGCACCGTTAAGGGTGAGGGTCACAGGGTGTGTGATCAGCTCGTGGACCTTCTTCTGATTGGTTGGTTGTGAGGTAACGGGGTGATGTTTCGGGAATCTCAACCTTCTGGTTCCAACCAGTCTGGGGTCTGCATGCTTGTGGTCAGCGTGTAGTCACCATCCTCCACCTGGTGGGGGTCTTAGTTTCTACAGAACATCTTAAAGATATGCATCAGGTTATAACAACCTATATCCCTTCAGGAGGAACTAGGATAATAAGGTGACTTTATTCTCCTAATAATGAACTGCTTGAGCCTGCTCTTTGGAACTTGGGAAACACCAAACAAGAAGTAGGGGACGTTGAGGGGCTGGTACCCAGGAAGAACCCTGCAGGGTTCTGTTTCAGTTTCAGTCCCCCCTTTTCTTTGATTCTCCTCAAACCTTAGGGGAACAGGGATGGGACATAAAGGGAATGAGGTTTTGGACAGATTCATCACACAGTCGTCAGGGGATTCAGTTTTAGGGGGACTCGTTTTCACTCCCCCTCATCTTCCGTCAGTAATAACCAAGTCCCCACCTCCTCTCCTTCCTCCAGCTTCCAGAACTTTTCCAGGGACATGGGCTTCTAGTCATAGGGCCGGGTCCAGCCTTTGCTGACCTCATTTGTCACTGGTGGTCCAGTGGTTAGTACTTGGTGCTTTCACTGCCGACGACTCGGGTTCAATCCCTGTTCGGGAAATTAAGATCCTGCAAGCTGTGAGGTGTGGCCAAAAAAAAAGATACAAGTTTCAAGGTGGGTGGCTTCTCTGAGCCTCCATTTCCCCATCTGAAAAATGGCAGAACTCACATCTATCTCAAAACGACAGAAAGAAGTAAATGAAATGATGTCAGCCAGGCCCCTGGCTGCTCCAGGCTGACAAATTGAGGGCCAACCCACTGCCCTGTCGCTTTTCCTTTCTCTCCCACGTGTCTGGGCCTCTCCCCACCGCCTGCCCTCTGAGCACTGTGCCCTGACATTGTCTTGGCTGCTCTGACTCAGAGCCTTGAGGATTGGAATGCCTCCCGGGGTACCTGGTATGAACTGGGCAAAAACCTGTTACCAAAAAGAGGGTGATTCTGAGGGTGGGGATTCAGTGACTGATGAGGATAAAATACACCAGTTCTGTTTCCAGCCAGGGTGCTAAAGTACGTTTTCTGAGGAGCTCGTGGTGTTCTAAATTCAGTTATAATTCTTTAAAGTGATCTCTTAGTAAAATACACAAAGTGTAGGAAGGAGGGTGGATTTGTCTTCAACAGCGGTCTGTGTGGACAAAGGTTACTGAGCAGTGAACTGTCTCAGGTTTGCTCTGTGGTGATATAGGTGGTAAACTTATTTTCATTCTTATTAGATATCAGAGCTCTACAGCTAACTGTATTTCTTGGTTGATTTTTTTTTCTTATTGTTATTTCAGACACAGAACTTAATGATAATAAAATGTCTTATATTTTAAGTTGTGGAAATCTTAACTTTCCTACCAAATTGTGATTCTTGCAATATTTGAATTCTGTGAACATTTTCCCAGTTTGAGATTTAATTGATAACAACCAGATAATTTCATAAGAAACGAGGTGGAGTTGAATGATCTCCTTTGCCCTTAGGACGTGGTGGAAGTTGAGTATGTTAGGTGTCAAACTCGGCTCCAAAGCGCAGGTTTTGAGGATTCTTTGAGGATGGCTTACTTAGTTGGATAGATATAATAATTATGGTTTCTTGATTTGAACATTTTTTAAGAATGAAGTAAGGATGAATGATTTTCTGCTAGTTGTTAAGTGAGCCAAATAGTGAGAATTCAAAAGTGGTACAAGAGGCTATCCTATTTTGTGCAATGAAAAAAAATTCCAAAAGATGATACAAATGTGAGTCTCTGTGCTTATCTGTAATATAAAAATTAATAATTCTGTAATAAGTGGAAAGACATTAAGCAGAGTAAATAAATACTTTTCAGTGTTTAATTATTTAATCTGATGTTCTGAGGATATTCAAAATTCCTTGAGGGTGTTGAGAAAATTTTCATGTAATCATGCCAAAATTCCTGCTCAGAAGAGCGTTTTCAATTATGGGTCATGTAAATTTCTAGTACCTTGGGCAGTGGGCTGTGCTATTTTAGCCCGACTCCTGATACAGTTAGAATGAGTTTATGATCATGAGTTATACGAAGTTCTGATTTAATTGCCCCGAGGTTTGAAGCTACCTTTGCAGTTCCACTAGTGTCTTATACAACATATTATGAATTCCACGGCGGAACTTGCAGGCATATTACAAATGTAGGATCCTACTAATTTCCAGGAAGGCATGTTAAGGGGTCATAAGCATCAGAGATCTCCTGTGATGTAGCAAAATCAATGGAAAACTTCCCAAGGGTAGAGTTTGTTCTGAATTTGTTTATTAACATTGGTATATGTGATGGTTATCTACCTGATGTTGGCCAGTTTCCCAACGTGGGAAAGTCACGAGCAAATAAACAAAGTAGAGCTTTGGATGTTTTGTCAGTGTGGAAAACAGCGATTTGTTAATTTAGACCTGATGCCTTCATTATAGTAAGTGATTGACACAACCAGGAAACTCAGAACACCCTTGCAGAAATCATCCATTTCTATCTCGTCATGGCCATTTCTCTGGATGGTTCCACGGGGCGTAAGCCAAGGCAGACCTTGATTCTGCTTTAAAAAGTAAGTGATTCACCTGTGCTTTTCTCACTGGCCTTCACAGTTTTTCTAGGTTTTCCTCCTTACTGTCAAGTTCATACTGTGCCATGGCAAGTCCCTAGACAGAGTTAAGCAGTCACCATGTAAAGGCTGCTGAGCATCTGCTTTGGAGCTGACCTTGTCTGATCCCAGCTGTGCAGCCTGGATTCTGGGTGACGCTGAGGTGCCCTCTGCACCTCATTTCTCCCGTACGCAAAACGCGGTGATTAGAGGACCCATCTAATTGGCCTGCTAAGAGGATTACAATATGTCTGGCATATTTTAAACCTAAATAGGTAAAATATCTAGAATTTATTTTATATCTTTTCTGTGAAAAACTTGAAGTACCTGAAATATGGAAAATTCTCCAGAATAGTTGATTTATTCAATTTTTAATAAAATGTAATAAATGACTGCTTTGTGCCCCTGGCTGGGCTGGTGACCCAGGATGCAGAAGAAGCAAGTAGGACCCCTGGTCCCCCATCCCAGGCACCCTGCACACTCTCTGCTCCTTGTTCTTACAGCTCCCCAAAGTACGTGTTGAATCTTATTTTATGGAGGAAAATGCTTCCCATGCCTCTGGACAGTCCCTTCCCCATATGCCGGCCACACTGATCTCTTTAACACTTAGATCAGATGTCACTCCTCTGCTTCAAACCTCCAGCACTTTCTTGCTTAGAAAACAAACGCTAAATCCCTAATGCAGCCAGTGGAGCTGTGGCCCCTGCATCTCTGACTGCACTGGGATTATTTTATTTCTCGATGCAGCTGTTTTTGCTATCAGGCCTCTGCCCTAGCTGTTTGCTCCAAGGCACAGCCTTCCCCCAGGGTCCAGCCTAAATGTCACCCATCAGGTGACACCTAGACACCCCCCCACACTCACTGCCACGTCACACCTCCTCATGGTCTCCCCGGTACTTGGTGCTGGCTGGTTCCTTTCATGGCAGTGAGTTTGCCTCTCACCCCCTCAGTTCCCTGCCCCCCGGACCTCGATGCTTCGACTTCAGCATCTCCAGTGGGGCCTTGCCTGTGGCCAGCACACGAGTTCAGTTCATTACGGTAACGCGTACACAACAATGGAAACGGCGTCACAACTCATCCACTCCGTCTATTTCTGTCTCAGTTTCCTCACCTGTAAAGTGGAGGGAGGGAGTACCTCCCTCATAGGGTGATTGGAGAATTTTTTTAAAAATTCATGTATTTAAAGTGCTGCTAACATAGTATTTGACACATAGTAAGCGTTTAATAAATAGAATTGTGATGACGTTGATCTCTCATTGATTCATTCAACAGTCATTGATTGGTCAACCAATACGGCTAGATTCTGGGAAGACAAAACATGTATGAGGCATGGTACCGCCCTTGGGAACCTCCTTGAACTCTAGGTAGCCCAGATTCGCTGTCTTATGAGGATGACCCACGGAAACATGCTAACTGTGCCCATCAGGTTGTGTACGTTGAGTGATGGGGGAGGGGACCAAGAAACTGACCCCAATGTAGGAAGGTTAGTCCCCAGTGTGTGGACACGGCTCCTGATAGGCCCCGAGGACACTGAGATGAGTCCCTGCCAGCTGGGAGCCCACGGTCTGCCGCAGGCCAATGAGATGAGCCTGAGGTGGGTTCAAGGCTGAGGAGAACGAGGATGCAGGGATCAGCCTGGCTCGTAACAGCCTACCCCTTACCACCAGAAAATGATATAATAAAACTGTGACTGAAGAACACTTTTGTTGACACTTCTGGGAATGTTTACCTTAAAGCAACGGGACAAGGACTTGAGCCAAAGAGACAGATGTCGAGTGTGGAGGTTGAGGGTGGGTGACCTGCTGGAGGCTGCTGTGGGCTAGGATGGAGACGGGGCCTCCAGCCTCTCCTGAGGGCCTCAGGGCAGGGCGGCCGCAGATCCTGAGTGAGTACAGATGGAAAGCTGGCATATTGAGGGAATAACTAGAGTCATACATCCTTTGATTTGGGGTGAGGACAGCACCCCATGGGTCAGACCAGATGCACTTCCTGTCGGCTGCATCTTCCCTCTGAAATTGTGTCGTTGCCCTGGAGGTTGAAGCAGCAGCAGATGTGACTTGCTCTGTTCATGTCGCTCTTGGCTTATCTTATCTTAGACGAGGCTGGCCGCTTCGTCCAGTCAAGTCGATGAAAAGCCAGTGCTGGCAAAGACATCTAAACACTTCAGAAAATCTTCTCAGAGAAAGGACCCAAAGTTGCTGCCAGCCAGAGCTGGAAGGCTGTCCTCTCCGGAGCTGGCGTCTCTTTTTCTGGCCTAGAGCTTAATCCCAGCTTTGAAGTTTCTTTCTTTCTTTCCTTGTGGTTACAAGAGGACTTTGTAAAACCAGAAGGCTCTTTCCTGAAGGGTGGTCCTGTATGTAGGATGGAGCGTGTTATGGTTTCCTCAGACGCTGGGAGGAAACGATGCAGCCCCTTAATGAGCTGTGCTGGCCTTTCAGCTCTAAACACGTGCCTTGTCTGCTAACAGAGCCATCACTGTCTACGTGATGGGAATGACTTATTTCCTTCCTCAAGTATCTTGAGGTAATGGGAGAAGTTGGATTTTAAAAGTATTGAAATGCCAAATTCATCTTGCAAGGGCTGTGGTGATACTGATGCCTGGTAACCATGTTTCTTATCTACAGACATGTCACATTTTATAAAACCATTTCATACACTTTTACGCTGTAAGCCCAAGAAAGGCAGGGACTGTGGTTTCCTTTGTCACACAGTGTTCCACCCGCTGGAGCTCTGGGTGCCTGGCAGGTGGAAGACTCACTGTGTGTCTGTGTGCCTGTGTGGATGGGCCTGTAGGTGTGAATATGTGCATGGAAGCAGTCTTTCTCTCTTTTAATACTTGCAGGTGCTCTGTGGAATAGATATTACTGCGTTGATGGTATATATATATGTGTGTGTACACACACACACACACACACACACACACACACACACTGGAATACTACTTAGCCATAAAAAAGAATGAAATAATGCCATCTGCAGCAACATGGATGGACCTAGAGATTGTCATATTAAGTGAAGTAAGCCAGAGAGAGAAAGACAAATATTTACCATATGATATCACTTATATGTGGAATCTAAAAAAAAAAAAGATACTAATGAACTTATTTCCAAAATAGAAAGAGATTCACAGACATAGAAAACAAATTTATGGTTACCGAAGGGGAAAGGGGGAAGGATAAATTAGGAGGTTGGGATTAACATATACATACTACAATATATAAACTAGATAATCAACAAGGACCTACTGTATAGCACAGGGAACTATACTCAATATTTTGTAATACCTTATAAGGGAAGACAGTCTGAGGAAGAATATATCAATATATATAAATACATATATCTGTGTATAACTGAATCTCTGTGCTGTGCACCTGAAACTAACATGATATTGTAAATGCACTATGCTTCAATAAAAGAAGAATATTTTAAAAAGAATATGAAAAAGAATATATATGTGTATAACTGAATCCCTCTGCTGTACACCAGAAACTAACACAACATTGTAAATCAACTGTACTCCAATAAAATAAATTAAAAAAAAAGAAATACGTGTTACTACATTGAATTGACACTTGAGGAAATGGAAGGCGGAAATAGCTTTTGTGTGAGAAAATGACAACTCAGAAAAATTAAGTAACTTTTTTTGTGTGGTCCAGTGGAGGCCCTCTGTGAAGTGTTAAGTCTAGTCCACACAAAAGTGATTCTCAGTGAGTACTGACTTGCATAAATGCTCCCAGTCTGGATTTTTCCTCCTATTTTCTCCATTTCTGCCAGAGCGATGACCTTTTTAAACTGGACGCTGACCGAGTGCAGCCCAGTGCATAAATCGTAGCATTGTTTTTGGATTCGAGGGTGTCATTTATTCTGAGGGGGTGGGTGAAAGGGTGGCTTCCCTGCTGGATTTTCCCGACTCTGCCAACAGGAAGGACTGTGCTGTCACGCCCCTGAGGGTCTCATCCCGGGGACCTGCCCCGAGTCAGTCTTCTGCTGATGCCCTGGTGCTCATCCTGGCTGCGGTCGAGAGGGGCTGGTAGAGAAAGGTCCTTGAATCAAGGAGCGAGGTGGAGCTTCCTTGATTCCCCGTCTGCCTTGGAACCCTTGTCCTTAGCTGCTAAGGTGTGAGGTGTCCAGCATTCTGCGTGTTTCTTCATGGGACATCTGTGCACCAAGGTGTGTCCTGCAGGTGTTTTCAGTGAGCATTTTTGGATTGCTTTTTTCTATTGCACAGAATTCTAGAATGTTATATTCTGTTGCTGTTCTGTTTCTAGGGCCTGAGCCCATAAATGATAACTTGAGTCTCACAGAAAATGCAGAGAGGAACTAGGGAGGGAATTCATTAATTCCTTGTCTTCATTTATGCTGGGTCCTCAGGTGGCAGCCTTCATGATCCTCCAGGAATAGAAAGTTGCCGAGTGGCCTGGTCCCACGTGTAGGCAAGTGTTGGGGTCTTTCACATGATCCCCTGCAGTCACCCGGAAATGTCCCCATCCATTTATGCCACAGAGACGTGGTGGAGATGCCCACTGTCTGCCAGGCACAGTGCTTGTTTCCTGTGCTTACCTGTGATGATGTGTTTATCTTTACAGTAAAGAAGGTTGCAGATCTCTGCCTTGTGTAGAGGTGAACTTAAATCAGTTTACTTTCTGGAAAATGAAGGGATTCATTCCTCAGCATTCAGTAGTCGGGCTTTAAGCTGATAAGAAGGGGTCTCTACTAATTCACCTCGTTTAGTGAAATTTTACTGATCTAGAAATCAAAAAGCTAGAGGCAGATTTTTCTTTCCTGGAATTAGCAAGTTTTCATGTCATTGGAAAGTGTTCATAATGGAAGCACCTCTCTCTCCTGCTCTAAGTTAGTTAGCATTTATTGGATGGGAAAACCAAGTGTCTCAATGAAAGACTGATATTGTGTGTGCTTGCTTTTAAAAAAAACCCCACACATTTTATATGTATTGATCAACTTTAATTCTCAGGAAATTAAATGATTAAGACTTACCTTGTTTGTTTTAAAGCTCCAGTATCTAAAGATTTTACAAAAATAAACCACCAGTTTATTAGAATGAGCCTTCTGGCTGCTCTTGGATGAAAAAAATTTTATCCAAGGATCTTGTGGACAAATCTTGCTGAATTCAGGGACAAGCTCTTTGCGGCTTTTCTCTCCTCATTTATGTCATTGATGAGTTTCACCTCATTATTTTTATTAATAGAAAAATCTACTTGTGAATAATTAGTTTGAAAAATTTATTTCAGAACTTGGGTTTGTTCTCTATGCAGTATTGCTCCTAATTCCCATGATGTTTGTTCTAAGATAAAAGGGGCAGCCATATGAGATGGGAGGTGTGTGTGAATAGTTGTTCTTGGGCTGGAATTTAGAGGAAGGAAAATTATAATTTTAGTTTTTCAGATAAAATTTGTGAAATAAAATTCTCAGTGGTGGCATTCATTTCCATTTCATGTGGGCTGTAGGAGGCTACCAAACGATTCTTGGCTAATTAAGTCGCGACTTTTGGAAGGTGAATCTTGATAATATCTGTCCAGGGTGCTGGAAAAGCTACAAAAACCTTAAGTGAGACTGAAAGAAGTCTTCTCATTTGATGCATGATTTTATAGTGAAGTTTGTACGTTCAATTCACATTATACTTGAGATGGGTAATTGAAGAGAATGAGAATTTATCTACAGATCAATGAGATGACACCCATGTTTTGGTCGTGGGAATCTGCGAAAATGTCCTCTCATTGCTGGATCTAAGGCTGTAATGGAGATGGTTTTTACTGCTTTACCACATTTGGTATCAGAGAAGACTTTAACCTTTCAGTCTGTAAGATCTTTCGGAATTCAAAGGAAAGACCATCCAAGAGAAGTTTGAGAAAGTTTGCGGAAGCAGGAACAGTCACTGAGGAGCCCGAATTCCTCAGACGTGTGAGAATGAAACCATCCTCCATCAGCTTTACTGATTCAGGGAAAAAGTAGAGTTGACATGATGTGTTGCTGAATTTTGTATGCTTAATATAACTTTATATTTCTTCATAAAGGTGATTTGTTCAAATTAAATGATTTAATTTGCAAGTATTTGTCATTTTAAAAATATGCAGGTAAATCATGAACAGAAAAGATACATTCTCTCTTTGACTACAGGTCCCCAAGCTATAGATGCCATAGAAATAGGAACATGGCCTTGCAGAGGTAGGTGCTTGATTCACGTTTCCGTGAGTGTCTTCAGAGCCCTGCAGTAGATGATAATGATACAGCACTAGATTTAAGTCTGATTTAGGCATCTAGAATTTATGTAAGGTGCCGATAGTTCTTTGAAGCCCCCCTCCCCCCCCCCCCCCCCCCCTTCCCTGGCCCAGAGCATCTAGCCTAGTAGGTACTCAATAAAACGTTTTGTTTTCTTTCTGCTGATTTCCCAGGAGGGAATCATTTGGCATTTCTGGCACTTTCCTGGGTGGGGCAAGTGTTTGTCCTGTTTAAGTGGGCCTGGCTTCCCTCAGGATGTGGAGCATGCAGGGAAGAACGTTTAGCTAACAGTGTAAAGCAACAAAACATGTCTTTTCTAGGAGAACCCGTTTTGTGGTAAATATTTTTCATTAAGAGGATGCCACTGAACCTGCACTTGGGTTGTGGAGGTGTGGTCTCGTTGGTGCTTTGTAAAAGATGTGAAGTTTGAAAGAGGCTGGGTTATTTAGTAACCAGGTGTGACTTGGTGTAATTCTGGCTCAGTGGTAACCATGGCTGGTGGTCATTTGACCATGGATGGGTCTGGACTGCTGACCGTCATGACCCTGATGATGGGGAGATTTAGTGCCCTGTGCACTTCTGACTGGTTTTGTTGGATGTAGTCTGATTATCCTGATTCCAAATTAGAATATGGAGCAAACCTGACCTCCAGACTTACATTTTGATTACCAAAACCACCCCAATTTTATGAAGGATCAACTTGTTAGTAATTTCAGGCCGTGGTTGATGTGTCTGGCATGGAGAGCTGGGTTCAGCTACACTCAGGTGGTCCAAATGCTGCATTGATGTTCGAGAACCAAGTTCTTATCTTCTGCCTATTCTGCAACTCTGCGACCTTCATATTTCATTGTTAATATAACCCACAGAGGCCAAATTAGCTTTTAGCAGAGAAAGTCGCAAACACAGTTCTTTCAAAACATAATTAGGCAAAGAGAGTCATCGTGTTGATGATTTTTTAATTGAGCCGTAACAACTTGGTTTTATTTGTAATCACATGCTAATGTTTATTCTATTGCTTCCCCCCACCACATCCACCCAAAGAACTATTCTTTTCATCTTTTTAGTATTGTTATAAATCAGACTCTCCTGGCTTCCTCCTTACTCCCAGTTAGCAGGTTCTATAAGGCAAACTGCAGTTATGTAACTATGTGACATGATACAAGTTTCCCTAGGGATAGATTTATATGGTTCATTTGTTGTCAGGGTGAAGAGGTAAAAATCCTCCTGTAGATCACTGTGTTTCTTGCCCTGGGTCTCACTCTGCCTGCAATGATATCTATTGATAAGATATTTACTTGAACTGCAGATTCTTCCAACAGAGTTGGATGCTTAAGTCTCTTCTTGATCTGATGGGTGAGTGGTTTTATTTTGACTAATTCTTTTTCTTTTTCTTTTGACTAATTCTTTGTGTTCAAGACTCACTGTGAAACAATGTACCCAAGCCTGAATTTGTATCAGTGATTCATCCTTAAGAAACCATCTTACAATAAAATGAGGGAATGTAAGGCATCTGTCATACCTCTCATTCTGATTCTTGATGGTATTTTTTTTCTTTTTACATTATTTCTGTTATGAAACATTCTGGTGTTGTTTGGCATTTGAATGAGATCCAAAGGTTAGGTGTAATCGATCGCATCTTACTATTTTGTCTGATGTTCTAATGCTGTTTGGGAGAGTTTGTTCTCATCTCAGTCCAGCTGGAGATGAATGATGCTACCAAATCTTGGGGTTCTCGCTCCGGCATCTCAATCAATTGTACAGTGAAATAAAAAGGGAACAGGTGTGGAAGAGGACAAGCCTTGGACAGTACCTGCACCCCAGAACCCTAGAGAGGAGGGTTGGACAGTAGTTAAGATCGTGAACTGGGGACCAGAGCATTTGGGTTCATGTCTGGCTGGGCGACGTGGGTACACCTTGCCTCAGATGTGCCTGTTTGCAGTGATGACAGTGCCTGGAGAAATAACTTACACAAGGAGAACGAGCAGACGATACACTCGCAGAGGTAAAAGGAAATGTCAGTTCTGTGAAATGTGTCAAGAAGTTTATGAGGATTGAAGGAAATATAAAAATTGTTACATGTGTGCTGACAACATAAACTTTTAGCCATCCAGCTGGGAAATAAACAGAAAGCTTAGTATTCTGGGTCAAAGGAGGAGGAGCTGAGATGCTGCTCTTTGGAAGGTCTTTGAATGCAGGCTCTGTATCCCTTGGCGTCGGGGCAGCGGTGTTGAGCGGTGTTGCCTGTGGAATTCAGTCTTTTGAAAGCAGAGGCACTGACTTCATGTTCCTCTTGGACCTGGTCATGCTCCTTCTCATGAATACTGACACCTGAAGAAGAAGCCCATTGATCCCACAAGCTCTTCCCACCCTTTCTGAAAGGTTAGTTGGGTCTTTCAAGTAGATGCCATGTTTTGATCTCATAGACAAATATCCAAAGGGAAATTTTCTTTCTGTCTCAACTAGAAATGCTTAAATTCTTAGACCTTGGAAGCAATTTTAAGACTTAGTGACGTAGGTGATGAGAAAAATGTAAGGAAAGCATTGTAAACAAAACTTGTATTGTTGGAGGATTCCCAAAGACTAAAATGTGCGCTCACCAAGCAGTCAGACAAATCCTTTGCGTTGGCTCTTTACAGATCACCCTGTGGACTGGAATAATTATTTGTGGTGCCCTTAGATCATTAACTCATCTAAGTTCAACCAGGTTGAGTCTTTAGGTCAACTTAGCTGATCAGCACCTGTTTCCCCTTGAATTTTCTTGAATTCTGAAGATTTTCACATTTGAAGACCTCCTTGGCTTTTGACCAGAACTCCTTTAACTTTAGGTATCATGTTTTCTTCCACACGGAAAATAATTTGTGATCCAGTACCACGGGGTTGGAAAAGAAGTTTGCAAATTTTATTCATGCACGCCCAAGGAACAGATCAATCAAGCATTACAGAGGTGCATTTTCATGTCTTCTGGAAACTGCCTTCTTGAAGTTTCTCTGTACATCCTCTACCAGCGTCTCTGAGGCTCAGAGGAACTTGGCCCTCATGCGAGCCCCACACTCTTGGAAGTTTCTAAAATTGGATACTAAATAGGACATGGAAGGCCCAATATTGAAGGCATTGCCGTACTCTGGACACTAGTCATCTTTTCACTTTCATAATTCTTTTAAAATCTGTTATGATAAATGTTGGAAAATAGCAGTTATTACAGACAGCTGCTGTATTTTTTTTTTTTTTTTTTTTGCGGTATGCGGGCCTCTCACTGTTGTGGCCTCTCCCGTTGCGGAACACAGGCTCCGGACGCGCAGGCCCAGCGGCCATGGCTCACGGGCCCAGCTGCTCTGCGGCATGTGGGATCTTCCCGGACCAGGGCACGAACCCGTGTCCCCTGCATTGGCAGGCAGACTCTCAACCACAGTGCCACTAGGGAAGCCCCCAGCTGCTGTATTTTTATAGGGTACTTTCTTAAGCTTATTATGTTTATTATTCAGCTCTAAGCACAGTGAAAATACTTTTCCTTTCAACCAATTATGTTTCCTCCTAATATAGGTCTGAGAAGTTCATCCCAAACCAATGACAAAGTGAAAATATCTATTGACAGTGCACTCCTTAAAGTATTTTGGAGAGTTACATGTGGTTTTCTCCATATTCATGTATTTTGTGCATAACTGTGACATATATGTATATAAATTTTGCATTCTCCTGTTAGTCTTACATCATAATATTTCTATTTTGTCACTTAGTCTTCATAATTATTATTTGGATGTCTGTTTACTGTTATCATGAGTTAAATACCAAGCTTATTTAACATTTCCTTATTTTGGACATTTAGAATGTCTTTGACTATTTTTCACTTAGAACAGTGACAGAAAACCTTTCTTTTTTGACCTTAAAGGGGTTTAGGAAGTGCAGTGTGGGTAGAGATAAACATAAACAAGGATTCTCATTCTTCTGTGACATTTCCATAACTTACTCTGTAGACTGATTTAAGCTTAGGAAGCACTTACGGAACTTGATTATCAATTACCAAGTGTGTAACAAGTGAACATACTTTAAAAAATTTCAAACATTTTAAACATGAGCATTTATTTCTGAGTTCCATGTCCTGAAAAGTGCTCATTCAACGGATCATCAATCCTAAATAACCCAAAACTTCAAAGCCCTTAACTGTTATGTAGAAAACAGTTGATGATTAACCTGGAGGACATTCTCTTTTGGGAGAGACAGAAGGATAAGAGGAAAAGAAGCTCTCTTGGTAGTTATGAATTTTTATGTTTACCCGTATCAATAACTAGGTGTAGGTGATATCAAGACTCCTGACCTATTTAGCTCAAGGTCAAGCTAATTGCACCTCTGTTGTTGATTAAATAGCTAAGTCCAAGTTCTGACAGATTTAGAAATGGTCTGTGAGCTTCTTTGAGCTTCTAGCCTTATCTTACTCTTAGTGATAATTTGTGATAATCTGTGAACATTTTTTATGTTCAGTAGGGAACAGTGCAGCCCCGTTGTTGGTGGTGGCCAACTCCCTTTTACAGCTAAGTGGGAAAGAAAATAACAACCCCATTTTGATTGACATTGGACAAAAAACAGACAACCCTGAAGTGGAATGAACCTATTTTAACCAACTGAAGCTACCATGATGAATTGTAACAGGATTTTATTTTATTTCATACAATTATATATATATACATACCTATATATACACATAAAATATATATGTATATACATGTACAATATATACATACAATATAAAAATATATACATATGTATGTACATGTATGTGTATATATACGTATACATACACACACACAGCAGAATTTTGCTGCTTCAAATATTTTGAAAAGCTCTTGGAGGGGCTTCCCTGGTGGCACAGTGGTTGAGAGTCCGCCTGCCGATGCAGGGGACATGGGTTCGTGCCCCGGTCCGGGAGGATCCCACATGCCGCGGAGCGGCTGGGCCTGTGAGCCATGGCCGCTGGGCCCGCGCTTCCGGAGCCTGTGCTCTGCAGCGGGAGAGGTCACAACAGTGAGAGGCCCGCGTACCGAAGGAAAAAAAAAAAAAGCTCCTGGAGTTTCTTGACATATATGAAGACAGTGGGTCTTGACTTTTGAAACAGCACCATCAGCATCATCTCAGATTTGCTAGAAATGCAAATTCCAAGCCCCGCCTTGGACCCACAGGGCAGAACCTCTGAGGTAGACACCTGAGATTCGCCAAGTGCTCCAGGTGATTTGAGAACCATTGCACTAAGATAAGAATGGCCAAAGTTTTCTTATCCCAATTGTGAACTTTTAAGATGAGAAAAGTTCTTTTTTAAAAAATTGAGATATAATTGACATGTAACATTATGTTTGTTTCAGGTGTACAACATGATGATTTGATGTTTGTATATATTTTGAAATGATCGCCAAAGTAAGTCTAGTTAACGTCCATCACCTCACTTAGTTGCACATTTTTTTCAGGTGATGAAAACTTTTAAGATCCACTCTCTCAGCAACTTTCAAATATGCAGTACAGTATCATTAACTATGGTCATCATGCTGTGCATTCCAGCCCCAGGACTTATTTTTGTTATAACTGGAAGTTTGCACCTTTTGACTCTCTTTGTCCATTTCACCCACCCCCAGCCCCACCTCTGGGAACCACCAATCCATTCTCTGTATTGCGTTTTTTAAAAAATAAATTGATTTATTTTATTTTTGGCTGCGTTGGGTCTTTGTTGCTGCACGTGGGCTTTCTCTAGTTGTGGCGAGCGGGGGCTATTCTTCATTGCAGTGCGCAGGCTTCTCATTGTGGTGGCTTCTCTTGTTGCGGAGCACGGGCTCTAGGTGTGCGGGCTTCTGTAGTTGCAGCACATGGGCTCAGTAGTTGTGGCTCATGGGCTCTAGAGTGCAGGCTCAGTAGTTGTGGCTCATGGGCTCTAGAGTGCAGGCTCAGTAGTTGTGGCACACGGCCTTAGTTGCTCTGCAGCATGTGGGATCTTCCTGGACCAAGGCTCGAATCCATGTACCCTGCATTGGCAGGCGGATTCTTAACCACTGCACCACCAGGGAAGCCCCATTCTCTGTATTGTTAGTTCCTTCTTGTTTTTGTTTTAACTTCCACATATACATGAGGTCATAAGGTATTTTTCTGAGAAAAATGCTTCTAAAGTCGTTAGTGTTTCACAATTTCATCAGGGTAAGAGCATTCAGAAACCGTTACTTTAACCTGAGATGAGGAAGGAATTTGTGGGAGGAATGCACATAGTTGAGATGGAGTAACAGTAGACAGTGCATTTTTTTCTCACAGAATCTCAGACTCTATGACTTTGGGCACAAAAAGGTAATGGGAGGTGATTTGATGTCTATTTAAATACCTATTTTTTGTAATAGTAATAAAAAAATTTCCTTTTAACTGGACTTTATTTTTTAGAGCAGTTATAGGTTCACAGCAGAGTTGAGCAGAAAATATGGAGTTTTTCCCATGTACCCCTGTCCCCCCACTGTCAGCATCTAGCACTCAGGTGGTACATTTGCTGCAGTTGGGGGACCTACATTGATGCATCATTATCACCTAAAGTCCATAGTTTACGTTAGGTCACATTTTAAGAAACTAAATAATATATTAATTGTTAGAATGACTCTTTCTCTATTGTTACTGTATAACATGGTTTTCTAGATAAACTGTACATATTTCCCCCAAGAGAACTCATTTAATCACGTTTTTGTAAAAATTGTTTAGAAAGTAAATCTTCTGAGACCATATAAATTTTGGTAAACTTACCCTCCCCAGCTACAAAAGTTCAATGTGAAAACATCTTTACACCAGTTAGAATATTTTTAGGTCTAGAATATGACTTGATAGGAGAGGGATCTGAGGAGCTGGGGTTGTCATGATGCAAAGTTTGATTTATTTGCCCAACTTTATAAGCAAAAGGTTTGAGTTGTCTGTCTCTTACTAGGATTCAATAAAATTTTTCTTAATTAATTTGAAACAATGTTCTGATATATTTCTGTGCCATGTATTTAGATTACATTTTCTGAAATACATTCCAACCACATGTTAAATATTTTCCTGTGCTTCTATGAAAATTCATTTTAATAGTGAATTTTAGAATGAAGTCATTTTATTCCCAATTTAACTTAGTTTTTTCCAATATCAATAGGCCATTTAGTCATTTCATTTTTTTCTCATGGAATTTATGAAGAATAATTAAATGCTTTAATCAGAAACTGAGCCTTCATTCAACACATGAAGTCATAACTTGATAGCATTTCATATTGTGTGGGTGGGTAACTGCATATTTACTAAAATGCCTTTTTCTTTCCAGAGTGTTTTTGTAGCATGTTTTTTTTCAATTCCAGATTACTTCAGCAGTACAAAATATTTCTGTCTTGATGTGCTTTTTTTCTCAACAGCCTTCCCTTTTCATAATGTTTCGTATACATTGGCCACCTGCAGTATTTTCTTTTTGATTTCCAGCCATTCTTGTTCATAATGTTGAAAATGTGCTATTATAGAGGCTCCTTTGCACCCTTTTGGGAGGAAGGCAAGGTGTATCTAAACGAACAATAAAAAGACAAGACAAGAGAGGGTAAGCTCAGGGAGCTCTGTACCTGAAGGTCAAGGAGGGGAGCCCTGGGGCTGGAGGAATCAGAGATGCGGTTCCTGCTTCCCTTAGTGTCTGGGCAGATTTAGGGTGGAAAGCAAGGCAGGCACAGGGGAGCTGACTCCGTGATTGCTTCTTAGAAAGAACCCCTGGGATGTGTTTTCTGCCCGTTCCTTTTGAGTGAAACCAACCCCACAGCCCTATCTGAGGAACCAGATCATGATTCCTTCCTGAGCCAAAGACAGTGGTCCACAGGCTGCAACAAAGAGTGAAAAGGGCCCGAGGTGCCCCGGCAGAGTAGGGGCTGGGAGAGGAACTCCAGAGGGGATGAGCTGGTGACAGTCTGACCTGAAGATGCCCTCTCTTTGGGGATTTCTGTGAGGTGCACAGAGAGACGAGGGTCACTTAGTGACAGGTGGCATTCTGAGGGAAGTTGAACTGTGTTTCTGGGTTTTTCACGAGGGCTTCTGGCCTTGGACTTGAGTGTCTGGTTCAGATGATCCCTTGTATGCTCTCATATTCTCTGGTAGTTTTAGGAAAATCCCTGGTGCTGGAGATAGTTGCTCATGCCTCTTGGTAATTGTGAGGGGTCCTGGAGTAACACAACTAGGGTCGTTGGCAGATAAGCTTGGAAAGTAGATTGAAAGGAGGTTTGGGTGCCTTGAGTCCAGGCTGAGGGATTTGGACTTTGTGTAGTGGAGGAGCCATCACGTTAGTGATAGAATCTCCCTCATCCTAAACATCTTCAGGTGGTATTTTAAGGCCATGTAATGCAGCCAGATGTGTGTAATGACTTATCCAAAGAGGCCCATACGTTTGGAAGATTATCAACCTGGGATGGTGTCTGGTTACCTAGTGAAGCCCTTACATTAATGTAGCCGACTCCACTGTACGTCCGCAAAATTGTCATGGACTTGCCTTTGCTGGAGCTGTTGAACCACATGAATATCTCACAAGAGTCAGGGGAATGGGGTGATAAATATTGAAAGAGGATGAGGCTAAGAAGTTATGTCTGAGAGGGTTGTGTGGTCGGGAACTCAGCAAGGAAGGCAGGACAACACCCAGCCTCCTGGGCTCTGTCCACTTCAGGCCTTGGGAGCAGGTCAGAGTGGGTGGTCCCAGAAAATGTGCTAAGGACATAACCTGTTTGCTAATATTTGAGTAGATTCTTTAGTGAAATACAAAACCCAATTCAAATTTCAGTAAGGAGAGACGTTATCCCAAGGATGATTGCAGTAGGGAGGATGCTCTGGCCATGAGACCTGCTAGCGTCTCAAAGATCAGGAAGGAAGGGCTTTGCTTTCATAGGGGGTAAACAAATAAGCGGGATGCAGGGCGCAATGGGACAGCCCCTCGGTTTTCCCTGAGGTCAGTTTGTTCTCTGGAGCCTCTTAGGGAGGACTGTCCTGCTCCCAGGTGTCATGTCCAGGGCCCCGTGAGGAGGCTGTGACTACAGTTTGGTCAAGTCATGTCAGTGGGTATTTTGTCCTGATTGGTCAATGGGGACAATCAGTTCGCTAATAATTTATGAGACAAAGAATAGGAGCGTGGAGGATCCATGTCTGGCCTTGTCCAAGGTAAACAAGGGGGCAGCCCTGAATCTCATCAAGTCCTGGGGAGAGAAGGCTTCTTTGCAGTGAGCTGTTTCCTGGAACACAAAAGGGGGCGGGTTCCCTTCTTTCTTTTCTTCCTTCCTTCCTTCCTTTCTTTCTTTTCTTTTCTTTCCTTCTTTCTTTCCTTCTTTCCTTCTTTCTTTCTTTCTTTCTTTCTTTCTTTCTTTCTTTCTTTCTTTCTTTCTTTCTTTCTTTCTTTCTTTCCTTCTTTCTTTCTTTCTTTCTTTCCTTTCTTTTATTTTGATAATACAGCTATTTTAATAACATTGCTTTTGACATCTATTTGTACATGTATTTAAAAGTAACTTTCAATCCTGGTGCCATAACAGTTGGGTATTAAACCGTCCTGCCAGGAAGTGAGCAAAGCTGTTAACAGCAAACAGCCCACAATCAAAGCTTATTTTACTCATTTTAAAATGGAAAAATGGGAAAAATAACTAAGCATTTAAATTTTTCATTGGACACCTGTGGATTGGTTTAGATTGAATGGGCTCAGATGAAGCAAATACAGAGAGATTTCCTGTATACAGATATTCTACCATGATAGGTATATCATATCTATTGTGAAAGGATAAAATTATAAAGTTTGACTTCGCGTGCATGACCCGGATCTGTTTCTCACGCCCTTAATCCTGGAGGGTGACCAGGCTCTCAGCACCCCCTCGGGGGTGGTGTTCCCTAACCAGGGCTGTGCTCCAGGAGCTCAGGGCTCAGGTGAAGCTCAGTGCGACCAAAGGTGCATTTCCGGGATGCCGTGAATCAGCTCTGTCAACAGGTTTTGGTACCTGCGCTGTGCCGGGCACTGGGTTTGGGAGACAAAATGAATGAAGAAAGCATGGTCTCTACGTCCCGATCTGAACCTGGGCATCAGAGCGACTCTGTGCAAACCCTGGGGAGACCCAGAGATACAGGGGACCCACAGACTGTGTTGGAGAGGACCCAAGCCCCAGGCCGTTTGAGCCCTGACTGTCCCCTGTCCTCTGTGGTCCCCTTTCTTCCTGTATGTGCGCTGGCTACGGAGGGAGAACTGGGAGGCTGAATAGGGCCCGTGGTGGCTGAATGGTCAGGGGGGTGGCCTGTGTCTGCACACAGCTGCATGCGAGTTTGGGCCTAAAGAAGTGTTTTTCAGATACGTGTAGGCAGATGATCAAAAGACATTGTAAAAGCGTGTTCATGATTGACTTTTCCTCCCATGTGCTAAAAACTGAAGCTTGAGCTTTTCACATAACCCAGGCTTTTGGTGCTTTGGAGAAGAACCTCGTGGGTCAGCTGTTCAGGCACACATGTAGTTCATTAGGGGCCCCGGTCCTTCCCGCTGCATCTCACAGGGAGGGAGGATCCGTCTAAATGTGTTGCTGGCTGTTGTCCAACATAATTTTGCTTATGTTTTATAACACAGTTTTTATGCAGTTAGGGAGCTTTACAGTCAAACCTCAAGAAGCATTGGCATTCAGTGAAATATCCTCCAGCTCGGGCGGCTGCAGGCCCCTTGATGTTGTAATGCCGCTTTGCGGCTGCCTTCGGAGCTCTGTGGGATCCTGCGGTGAGACCCAAGCCCTGTGTGGACCGTTATGTCCATTTTGTTCAAACCTCACCCCTAAAGCTTCCTCGGCTTCTATGAAGCTGAAGAGATGGAGATAAACCAGGCTAGAGAGACTTGCCAGGTGGTGGCTGAAGTGTGGAAGCGTGTTGCTGGGAAGATGTCAAGAGCTAGAACGAGTCTCTGAGTCATTTATTACCTGTCCCTGGAAACAGTTTACAGGTGGGGCATCTTCTCATTAATTCGAAGGGCTTAGTTTCTGTCTGGTCCACAGGCTAGAGGAAGAACTCTGGTCTTCCAGTTTCCTTCTCTCTAGACACTGACTGTCAGATGGGATGTGAGTCTATTTTGGTTTGCAATGTTTTGGCTCAGAGCTATAGTTTTTGGTTGCAAGTTCTGGAAACAAAACAGAATCTTGATTAGAGAAAGTGGGTGATTTATTGACACTTCCTCAATCACGGCAAGGCCTGGGATCCACATCTCACTTCTTTTTCTCTGTTTCCTGGCCCTGCTTTCTACTGAATTGGTGTCATTCTTAGTCAGGCTGCTCTTGCCAAATGATGGCAAATGGTATTTCTACGCTAATAAACTTGGAACTGCCGATCCCCATGAAAGGAACATCTCTGGGATCTTGGCAGGTAAGGAGCTGTCTGGGGAAGGGAAGGTAGCCATCGACGGGGAAGACGGTGACTGTTGTCTCCAGACCTCTGAAGGCCTCATAACCAAGACGCAGTGGACGTGCCTCCAGAGACACAAATGTGAGACAGAATTAGGAGCAGGTGATTGGAAGAGGGCCAAAGAATTCTGGTTCAATAAAAGGAGGAACGTCTTACCATTTAAAGCTCTTCTCAGATGGAATGTTATCTTGGATGATCCGAAGTTCCCTCTTCCCAGTCTGGGGTGTGGAGGGGTTCAGGAATAGGCAGGAAGTTAAGCCAGGGGCCTTTAGGGACCCTTCCATACTGAGAACGTTGTCTCGCTCGGATCCGTGGCAATAGATTAATTATTCAGCTTTATGAATACCTGCCAGTACTTTGCAAGGCTGAAAAAAGAACTTGTATAATGCGTGCCAGGTACAGTTCTCTGAAGTCTGTTTCCTGTGACTTGGGCAGCTTATACTCATCAGTGAGCTCGTATTCCAGAGTTTTCTTCCTGGAGCTCCTCTGATGTGGGTCCTGAGAGCCTCCTGTTACAGAAGGAAAGGTGAGAGGATGGGGGACCTGGCATTTTCTGTGACAGGTTGATTGGATTCAGAGCAGTTATATGACTCCAAGTCACAAACCCAGCATGAGTGTTTGGTTTATTTAGATTTTTCTTTTCAATATCCAGAAACATCGTGGGTCACTGATCTCAGAAAATGAGTGTTTGAGGAAAGGGAATCCTCTAACTAGGTGTTGTGGGAGCAGTTACCTGGAGGTTACCTGTTCAGATTTGCGTATTGTAGATTGGGACACAGAGGCTCAGAAGTGAAGAGGCCCACTGGGTTCACCAGCTGGTGGTTCCGGAGTCAAACTGAACTCTCAGCCACCTACAGCCATTGCTGTTCTAACGTCCTGCCCCCATCATCCGTAAGTAACCACTTAGAGATGTTGCTTCTGGGTCTACTTTGTAAATGACCACGTCGAAAATGACCTCTTTTCACTACTTACCGTTTTGAATCTTAATTACATGTGTAGTTCAATGGAAGTGTTTTAGATGTCTCTAGACTGCTGAGGTCATCATGCATATAATTTAAACCCAATTCCCCCTCACTGTTTAGAATAAGAAGACTGTAGGATTTCATTTTGTCACACCAGCCCACAGGGATCCTCCTGGTTTCGAGTCACAGCTGTCTGATGCAGACGACTTGAGACAAAGAGAAGAAAGTTCTGGAATGTTTGTGTGATTGCAGGAAGATCAGGAATACAGTGGGCATCGGCAGAGTTGGGGCCAGGAATTCCAGTGCCACCAGGATTCCGCTCCCACTTTGTGGTCTCTCGGGGGGTTGCCCCGGTTCCCATCCTCCTTGGCTGGGCCAAGCTGTACTAGGATCGGGGCAGTTACCAGGAAGACACGTTTGGCGTGGGGGCTGAGACGATATTCCCCCAAACAAAAGGAGCTGATTCTAGAAGGTGGGAAGGGAGGTGTGGAAACAAACTACAGATTTCTACTGCGTGATGTCATGGAATTGCTCAGCTCTGTGATTTTGGATATACAAGCTATAGATTCTATAAGCTTCGTTTTGAGTAACTGTTGCTTAAACTGATTAAATGTACAACCCATTATATTCGGTAACTTTTGAAGGCTTTCTAAGTATGATTTCCAGCCTTGAAAACAGCTTTACTTTAAACATCAAAGAGATTTTTATTTGTCAAGAGTGATACAGACATGAGTTGTAAAGTCCTGACTAAGGATCCATCCACGTGCTTCCACTGCTAAGCCATTTACAGTCTGAAATTTTAGAAAATCATTTTATAAGGAACATTGTTCCATGTGAGCTCGGCCTAAACCAAATGGAGAAAACATTCTGGAAAATGAAAAGCTCAACTCATTTATGATTACCCCTTTATAACAACTGACATCTTCACTTTTTACCGAGACTTTCCAATATGACAATGATCAGGGCAATCTCTCCATCACTTTTGTGCTGTGAATCTAGAAAAAAAATTCTGAGCAGAAATAAGGAAAGCAAAGGATGGGTGTCAAGGAATTTAAAAAGAATGTGGCTTTCATTGAAAATGGCAGATGCTTGACCTACTGTTTATTCACTTTCAAAACACCTTGATGTGTGGTATTATGTTGGATCCCCTATGGTTAGGATACTAAGTGTGAGAGTTTGTGTGTCCTAGAAAATTTGACTGGAGTACGAGGCCCTCTGCCACATACAGAGGAAAAAGACCAACCCAACTGACCTTAAATATTTTAGGACGTTCTTTGTGAGGATATAAGCACTGAACATGATCATCTTTTTTTTTTTTTTTTTGGCCGCACTGGCGGGGGGGGAAAGGGATTTTTTTGGGGGAAAAATT
>NW_006790234.1:441483-456669 GCF_000442215.2 Lipotes vexillifer | reverse complement strand
ATTTTTTTTTTTTTTTTTTTTTGGCCGCACTGGCGGGTGAGAAATGGAATTTTATGGGGAAATATATTTTTTTCATTAAAAATTTCAACAACTCTGACATGTATACACTGATGTGTATAAAATGGATGACTAATAGAACCTGCTGTATAAAAAAATAAATAAACTTAAAAAATTAAAAAACAATTTCAACTCTAATTATAATGTATTTAAAAAATATTTATTTATTTATTTGGCTGCGTTGAGCCTTAGTTGCAGCACGCGGGATCTTTGTTGTGGCATGCAGGATCTTTCACTGCGGCACACGGGCTTCTCTAGTTGCAGCACATGGGCTTCTCTCTAGTTGTGGTGCGCAGGCTCAGTAGTTGTGGCGCGCGGGCTTAGTTGTCCTGTGGCATGAGGGATCTTAGTTCCCTGACCAGGGATCGAACCCGCATCCCCTGCATTGGAAGGCCACCAGGGAAGTCCCTATAATGTATTTTTAAAAATTATTGGCAGCTTTTTTTTCTACTGGCACATAAAATTGATGTTGTGCTTTATAATTGATGGTCTCCAGTATAAATGGTATATGAAAGAGGGGATTTGCTAAAAACACACGCTTTTACATTTTCCTACAACTTTAAAAAGCCATTTCCATTTCTAATACTGGGCCTCTGAGAGGGGTCCGGGCTAGCAAAGGCTGCATTGGAGAGGAGAGCTGCATGCAGCTGCTCCCAGAGCCTCTGGATTGACTCAGCCCAGTCCCCAGCTCTAGAGAGGACTTAGAAGTCTCGAGGAATGTTCCTGATGATCAGGGAACGTCAGTAGAGGACGTGGGTCGGCTCAGTCCAGAGGAACCTGTTGCCCTGAAACAAATAGATGCCAGATATTTCTGCAGCAAAGATGGGTTTATTGGGGATCAGCAGAGAATTGCAATTTGGGTCAGTGACACTGGAGAGCCCGAGCGAATCCCCACATGGTAAGGGAAGGAGATGCTTTTACAGAGGGGAAGAGGTGGGGGGAGGGCTGTCATAAACAGATCCATGGCTTTTCATTGGCTGAGTCCTTCTAGGAAAGAAGAGGAGTCTTTCTTCTTCCTGTTGGGCTCTGCTATGGTCACAGGGCTTGAGAGCTACCCCTTCTGGTCTCCCGACTCTATTTAATTGGAGTTTCTGTTTACACAGTATTAATATTTTAAAAATTGGGCTGGGGTGTGATGACCCTAACAAAGGGTGGGGACTCCATTCAGCCTCGAGGAAGGTTGTGATGAATCTGAACCAAACCCAGACCCTATGGGACTCCTGGATGCCAGGGATGCCAGGATGGATATACAGTCTCTAAACTGAGTGTCCAGCCAGAAGGTTGTCCCATCCCGAGTGAACTCTTGAATTCACTGTGGCCACGGGAGGTTAAGTGGGTCCTTTGTACCTGCCTTTGCATGACCCCAGGGTTCCCAGGCACTTGTTGGAGAATTACAAACATGACAATATGGTGAGAATCAAACATGGCGTCGCGATATTTAAGGAAACACCTTTCAAGGAAGTGCAAGTTGAAATTCTCAATGGGCGGGAACAGACTTTTAAACTGCTGTTGTCCTCAGCATTTAGGATGGCAGCTGGCTAACGTCCAGCCAGCTAGATCCTCTAAATCATCACTTTAGTCTCAGTGACATTTGACTCTATTACATGAATGTTTTCGTGATAATTAATTCCACTCCTCTTTAAAAAGCATTCAGATGGAAGGAAAAATCAAATGGAGCAATCATTTGAAACTTCAGTTGTTTTAGCAAGACAATCAAATGATTGTGGATTTAGGACAATTGGGTGTATTCAGTTAAAAACCTCATTCTTTTTGAATAATTATGGAAACTCTCTTCCAAGTCCAAACCTTTAAATCTTCCCTGCAGAGCAAGACACAATTTCCTGTTCAGGTCAGTGAGCAGAAACCGTCCAGGTACTGAGGCTTCAACTTCCCATTTTATCCACGTCTGTTGAAAGCTTTATATTGATCCATTTAAAGTACCCTTAATTTTCTTAATATAAAATAATAATGAAAAGGTTTTTTTTAATGATGAAAAACTTCATATACAAGGTATAAAGGCAAATGATATCTGGGGAGAAAATGTTTGTAATGTATATAATTAACAAAGGTTTGCTCTCCATGATGTATTAGAGGATGTAATAATTTGGCTGCAATAAGAGAGAGAGCCTCCAAGAAAGATGGAAAATGATATTTATCAACAACTTACAAAAGAAGTACATATTATCAAAAAGTTATACAAAGATAAAATCAAACTCACTAATAATAAAAATGTTAAATTAAAATGATAACAAGATCCCATACCTCACCTGTCGAAAAATAAATGGCCAAATAAATGGACTGATTTGGAATTGCTGAAAGTGCATTTAACAAGGAACTCCTAGATGGAGCACATGCTTTTCGACTTCTTTTGGAGGAAAGTATGGTATTAACTATTGAAATCAGAATATGCCCATTTTATCTTCCAAAAAGTTGTTAACCTGAAGAAATACTGGCATAGATGTGCAGATATGTGTTTAAGATTGTTGAATGCAGGACTGAATCCCACAGTCCAGTCATGGGGGACTGATTACATAAATCATGGTAACTATGGCAATTATGCAGTCTTTTAAAAAAGGAGCGCAACACATATGTATGTACTGACATAATAAGTACTTACTTGAAAAGGCAGATTATAGAACATAGTCAATAGTATGTTCTTGCTTTTGTGGGAAAGAAACTGGTTGGAAGAAAACACTAAAATTAACAGTGAGTACCTGAGAGTAATGTATGGGGTGTGGAACTTTCCTTTTATTTTATGGACTTTTTAATGTTGGAAAATTTTATCAAGAGCATTTATTACTTTGTAAGAAAAAAATTAGAAAATTGGAAAATAAAGAAACACAGGAAGGGAAGAAGGTCACCCAAATTTAATCACCTACATATAATCATTATTAACATTTTGGGATAAATACTATCATATGTATATTTCCACATATGTATGTATGTACCTTGTTTTCAAATTTTCCCATGATCGATATTTTTGGAAAATCATGTTAATAATAATTTTGTGATATCCCATCCCAGGGCAGTGTCATAATTAATTAATTATTCCACATTATTGGATATTGTCTCTAATTTTTCAGTATTACAAATACTGCCAAGATTACCACCATGATACATGAAGTCCTGCCTGCATTTCTGATTATTTTCTTAAAATAAATTCCTGGAAATTTACTGGGTTAAACTACATGAACATTTGTTTTTAACTACTAATTCATTTTTTATAATATAATTAGTGTATTTTAATTTAAAAAATCATAGAACACAGGACTAGGAGGTGAAAAATAAAAGGCTCACATTTTTCCTTTGTCAGGGACATGTAGAATTTTAAATAAGGACAAAGCACAGAGGTTCACAGACGTCTTCAGGAAACAGCCAAGTGGGTAGACTTTCTGACTGAGGAATATTCATCAGCCATAAAACAGGATTTCCAAACAACTAATAACACAATCATCTTTCTAAATGGTAAACAGAGGTGGTCACGCTGCAAGAATAGAGTTAACATATTTAAATTAAAATGAGCTAAGTGGATTTGGGATGAAGCTAAGAAGCAGAGCAGGGAGGTCGGGTGAAGCAGACTAGCTTGCTGGTGGTTAGTCTGTTTCGCTCAAAGGGTAAGCCCGCCCAGGCCGGGCCTGTGTGTTCCGTCAGAGGACCTCTCAGCTCAGTGCCTGCCCTGTACTGAATTCTGGACCTGGTCCCTTGCACCTTTTCTGTGAGGGCTGCGTGGTAAATATTCCAGGCTCTGTTGCAAGCACTCCACTCTGCCCTCCTGGCAAAGAAGCAGCTGGGAGAACATCTGAAAGGATGAGCCTGGCTGTGCAGCCATAGAATTTATTTACGGACGCTGAGATTTGACTTTTACGTAACTTTCACGTTTCATGAAATTTTCTTCTTTTGACTTTTTTTTCCCAATCACTGACCAATGTAAAAACCAATCTCAGCTCAGGGCTTGGCACAGAGGATGTAGTTTGCTGACACCTGTTTGCAGGACGTGGAGCAGGAACTATTTCTGAGGAAAGGATGAAGTTGCCTTTTACACAGGAGTGTCCTGCCCTGGAGACCTAACTCTTTAGCTATTTTTTGTCTGACAGCGTCCTGGAGGGAAAGCCTTGCTGACTTTAGATGTTAAATCTTTCTTAGATGAAGCGAGTGGAAATCTCTTGGGGTGGGGATGGCGGGGGGCAGGCAGAAGCAGGTTTCCAGTTTTGCTGGCCATGTGCAGCAGGTAGCACGGGAGAATGACTGCTTCTGTGTCAGATGGTTCTTCCTGTGTTAGTGGGTGACCCACTGTCCCTGCTTTTCAGTTTCAGACACACTTTGTTTGAGTGACAAGAGTGGGGGTGTGGTGAGGGGCAGGAAAGAAGCATCGATTTGAGAAATTACATTTTTTTTTTTTTTGCGGTACGCGGGACTCTCACTGTTGCAGCCTCTCCCGTTGTGGAGCACAGGCTCCGGACGCGCAGGCTCAGCAGCCATGGCTCACGGGCCTAGCCGCTCTGCGGCATGTGGGATCTTCCCGGACCTACGCACGAACCCGTGTCCCCTGCATCGGCAGGCGGACTCTCAACCACTGCGCCACCAGGGAAGCCCCAAGAAATTACATTTTAAAGGTGGTCCACTTCCTGTTTCCCTCTGAAATCCTTGCTGCAAAGAACTGGAAAATGGCCACATGGATGGATTAGTAAAGATCTTCATCTTATCCATGAGGAGGTGGAAATCTAGGGATGGTGAGGTATGTGTCTATGGTGGTGGAAGCAGGTCTGCAGCTGAGAAGTCAGGCCCCTGGATGCCTGCTCTGGGCCTCTGCCCCCTTGGATGGCGTTCAGCTTTAAAAACCAAGCAAGTATCAAAGAAGCCAGTGAGGTGGGATTAGGTAGCAGGACTGGAGCCTGGATCCTGGAGCCACAGGCTCTGGTGGACATAGGGTGCCGTGGCCCATCTCTGTGGCAGCATCTCTCATGCCGTGTGTGCCCAGGAAGGCCCTCAGCTGCCCAGCACTTCTTAGAAGACCTGCTGCTACCCAGGTAACTTGGGGGTTAAAACAAGGGACCGAGTAGGCTCTCTGGCTTAGAGGGTGCAAACCATCTCAGGACAAGTCCATTTTTTCTGGCCCTTAACCTTTGGATTTGGTGGCGTGTTGTGTCAAAGCTCCATTGCCCAGCGTTCTTTCATTCAGCTCGAAAACAAGAAAGGCTTTTCAGTGTTGGATTTGGAAGGACTGACATTTCTCCCTCACAGCATCTGAGTTTAATTTATAGTCTCCTATTCCAGCTATAACTACAAATAAACTGAAGGCCTACTGAGCAGCTGGGCCGGAGTATTATTTTTGGAAGTGGTGGGGACCAGTGAACGGAAAAGGAGGCCAATTCATCCTATCTCGCTCCGAATCTGCTGCAGGGGATTTCAGGGCTGTTTAGACCAAGTCTTCCAAACTGGTTGACGTCCTGACTTGGGATCCAGAAGTCCTATGAAAGGGGGTTCATGTCGAGGTTATTAGCTTTTATTAACCACACAACCGGATATGCCTATTTCTTTCCCACTGCCATTTGATTCTTTCCTGGTATGAATAAAATAATTTTCACTAGTGTTATATGAGTTTGTTATGTTTTCCATATTGTTCAGAAATATCTTTGACCACATACTGAGTTAATTTTAAAAGCGGAAGGGGGAGCAAAGGTGTGGGATGGAGTAAGTAGGGGCTGAGCTGATCTGACCCCTGGGTTTTTTTTTTTCTAATTTAGCTACGACCTGGGGCAGGTGACTTAGCCTCCCTGGTTATCAAGTTCCTTACTTTCAAAATGAAAACCACGTAGTTCAAACACCAGTGATTCCAAAGCACAGAGCCAGGGCATTTCTTTGTAAGTAGCTTGTACCTCCTATCTGGCAAGGAAGGGGACTATTATTAATATTTCTTTCTCTTTAGGCCCGAGGAGAAAATGGGAAGGGGGCCGGTGTCTAGACCTTTGGGGCTGATTAGGTTCATCCTTTAATTTGTGATCCACACCTGGAAGTGGACTGTGGCTCTTCTGCGAGTCTCCGCTGTGCAGCCGTTTCAGCATGACCACAGAGAGTTGCTGGAATCTCTCCCATCAGAGGGGGACAAGCATCCCCTTGGCATGAACCAGAAGTCTTCTCCGTAGAGGGCTGAGCAAGGGCAGTGGGCAGGGATCAGAGCATCCGTTTCCACCCCCGAATGTGAGGCCACACACTGATGGCCTCAGACCCCTGTCCGGTGGGGAAGAGCTGACAGGGCTCCTGAGACAGCTTCCAGTCAAGCCATCCCTGTGGTGCTTCACGTGACGTTTTAACTGGGTCTAAATTTGCAGACTAATGTTTATAAAGGAGAGACACATCTATGAGAACCAGACAGTGATCCCAGATAATCTTTGAAGATATTCTGTAATTTATATAGAGTGATCGCCTCTTCATCCAACCCCTATTTTTCTTTCCTGTTCAGAATTTGTACTGAAAAATTGAGAAGGAATGTCTTCACTTTGTTAAGAGAAGCAAAAATCCAGCCAGAGTTGGGTAGGAAAGATTGGGGTGCCCGTGGGCAGTGGATGGTGGTGTCTGTTTTCAGACAGTGATGGGCAGGGCTTCTGGGCACCTGCGGAAGTGACTCGCTGTTGCAGAGTTGCTGGGATGGTGTTGTCACCTCCCGGCCCCTGCAGCTGTCTGAGACTCTTGCATTTTGCCACTAGGTCTTTAAGAGAATGAAATTGCTTTACCCACTGAGGCAGCTGGAAAATAGTGGAAAATCACCAATTTGGAGTCACTCAATTCACTAGTCTTCCACTGCTGTACACGTAACATTCTGTCACTTGATACCCATTTACTGCGTGTTTATGGTGCACTAAGCTCTGTGCCAGGGGCTAAGTGTATGGGTTTGAACAAAGAAGATACATTATTTACCTTCATGGCACTTACAGTCAGAGAAGCCTTTTATTTAGCCCACTATAGTGCTAAAGATGTAGAACTTTAAACGTTTCTTTTAAGGTAGTTTAAGATGTGGAGGGAATAGATTTGATACCAAAGAGAAAGTCATTTGGAGGCATCTACCCAGAATCTGTAAAGGGAGAATTTTGTACAAGAAAATCTGGTACCCTAAACCTGACTGCCATCTGATTACATCAAAACGACAAGCTTGTTTTCTTCTTGGTGAACTTATATGAAGTCTTAAAAAGATGAACAAAAAAGATTAAACTGTAATCAGTTATTGTTTGTTCGTTAAATTGTGTACATGAAGGTGAAGTGATTTTAGAACTCTTTCAGGATCTTCCTGTTGTATCAACTGTTCATCACGAAGGGTGTTTGCTGGGAACCAGCCTGAGTGGTAGGGTTGGGCCATTGCTCCAAACGGCCACCCTGCTCTGTGCAGGTTACCCAGGGTTTCTGGAGATGGCAAGTCACCTTGTAGACCAGGAGAAAAGATACAGTTTCCTCCAGGCTGCCCAACAATCTATTCCAGATTATTTTTTTCAATGTATCACTGGTAAGCAAAGCTACTGAAGTTAGAATGTTTCCGGAAGTCCTCTCTGATTTGAAAATATTCTGGACACCAAATGGCCCTGACCTCGGACACATTCAGTATTGAAAGCTCTTGGGCTTGTCAGGCCTTAGGGAAAATAAGGATGGTGGGGTTTTAAACACTGTGGACACCTATGAAACCAATTTTTCTGAGAACAGGTTTTGATAGGGAAAGGGCAAGAGAAAAATGTGAGATCTCCTTCTCGCTCAGAGGATGGGTGTGTGGGTACAAGGTTGGAAACGGCAGGCAGGGAGCCCCACGCATCGTAATTTTCTTAGTTCTGACACTAATGACATAGGCTCCGTTGCTGATGGGTCCAGGCTGAACTCATCTGTGACTCTATTTCCTGGTTTTACAAAACCCTTTTTGTTCAAATTTCTTCAAGATTCCAAGTTGAATCCAGATTGCCCTGCCCAGTTAAGTTTATTCTTGGTTGTGAAAAAATGTGTCTTAGTTTTTTCATGAGAATTAAAAACAACTTTAATAACTTCTTTTCCTGGTTACAAAAATAATCTATGTCCATTCTAGAAAATGTAAAAACAGACTGAAATCTGTAGATACAGAATACAAATCAGTTGTAATTGCTTTACTGAGCGATGACTACTCCTACTGCTTTTTATGTTCCCTTACCTTAGCTTTTATCAAATGAATATTTAGATATCACTTAATATGTTATCTTAATTAAATCAAATCCTATGCTATACGTGTTTTCTAATTTGCTGTAATTATTTAACAGTCTCTTGGTAAAAATTCATCATCAGCATGATTTCAGGTGGATGAACAGTATTCCATAATATGGACTTATAAAGATATTTTAAACTGTTTCTTTTTGTTATTCCCAATTCTTTGCCTCCGTCACTAGTACTCGAGATGACGTGTCTTTGATCTTGGACCAGAATATCCTCCATGAATCTCTATGCTCAGATCTCTTTCTACAGTCAAGTTACCAGACAACCTTTTGAAAGCTGACTTTTCAGCCACATGTGTGAGTGAAATTGACCCTGTATCAAAGACCACATCTGCCACCCTCTCCAAAGAGTCCTTTATTGGAACCCTGGCTGTGTTTCACTAACAAAACATGGAAACCTGCTGGTCTCTCCTCCCTTGAACTGGTGGCGGGACAGGTCAGCTTTAGGGGCTTGTTGAAGTGGAAGAAGGGCATCTGTGTTGGGTCTGAGGAGGGACTCTAACCAGGGAGACCTGCTTTGTGCTCCTGAGTTGGGGCCGCCACTGGGGGCAAGTGTCCAGTTACTAATCCCCGATCCTGAGAGCTGAATCGAGGATTGGCAATGACAGATCACAAGTGCCAGGGGAGATTTCCAACAACAAGAACATTGTGAACAAGACCAGCCCCTTCTGGGCATGCTTCTGTCCTAGTTCACCTTCATTGTCACCCCTGAAATAAGTACCCTTCTTATCTCTGTGCTGTAGATGGGATAGTGGAGCCAGAAGGTTCTCACCAGATGAGTTGTTAGATAATGTTTGCCTTGGAATACGTTTTCAATATAAACATCCCTCTTTAATGCCAGGGTTTAAAGCCTGCCAATCTAGTAATTTTTCTCCACTACACTTATATGTTTATTAGGGGATATTTCTTGTTTACTTTTAAACAGAGACCAGAGAGGCAGCATTTCACATGTACTAACACAGGGATCCCTGAAGCTGTATGCTCGTGGATTTCTTAACGAATGGACCTTCCCCGTACGAACGTGTGAGGCTGTTTGAAAGACGACTGTGACTTGTGCAGCCCCTCAGAGGAAGCAGGATGTGTGGTTGGGAAACTCTGATTGGAAAGATAAAATGCTTGTGCGTCTATTTTTGCCTTGTATTTGTACTTTAAGCTTATTGGGCAGTTTGCCTGGAAGTAATTGACTTCCCTTGCCCTCTCCCTCTCCCATGACCACCCCCCACCAGCCTTTTAGGTCCAGAAAAGGTTTCCAGGGTGTTTGGTCAGTGCAGTCAGTGGACACTGTGAAGCCCTTAGACCGTGTGGAATTGGTGTGTCTTTCTTGGAGGGGTCTCACATTCACTTGCATTTGCAAAAGCTTAAAGCCAAATATAAATACTTATGTTTCATTTTGATTTTAAGGGGCAGTTTCTGTTTCTCCCTCCCTCCTCCTTCCCTCTCTCTCCTTTGTCTCCTGGCCATTTAATCTGTAGACCCAACTTGGCAGTCAGCTTATCAGAGGTCAGAGGGGACTTCTGTAGTCTGTTCCAGGAAAAGGGCCCTGTGACAGATGCTCCGAAATGGAGAATCAATAGGAAAGAGAAACCTTGGCCAGTTGGGATGAACGTGAGGCACAAACCGGCAGAATCAGGGCACTGGGGCCGTTGCTTTCCTGCTGTGCCTTTTCCTCTCAGAAGGGTTCTGCCTGGCTGGTCGATACCTCGAGGCCCGTTTCCGAATTTCCAGTTAAGCCCTGTGTGCTCGCCTCTTTCCTGGGATGAGAAGAGGGATGGGAAAATGTTTGACATCTTCTGTCACAGTCGTACGATCCCTCTGAGACCAAATCTCATGAGATCAGTAGGCTTTCTTCGTAGGACTTGCGATGGCCTGGGCTTTTATCAGAGCCTGAGTAGCGGTGGCTGTGAAGGTCTGGCACAGGAAGCAGAACTCAGAGAGGCTTGTGTTTGAAACACTACTCACCTCCTCAGGCCCTGTGGGCAGAAAGGAGGGCCTCCTCTTGTCGAGGGCCTCTGTGAAGACTTCTTGATTGGATGGACTATTTGAAGAGGTAGATGGACCCTCCACCTGTCCACACGCTTTGCCATCAGCTCAATGAACCATGTGCCGGTTCGAAAGCTGTGTGATGGAGTTAACAGAGATTGGCCAGCACCCAGCACACAGCTGCTGTTCTGAAATGCTGGACGGTGGTTATTATTCCTTGGATGAGGAATGATTCCCTCAGCCACCCCCATCATTTAACCTGAAATCCTTGTCTCTTAAAACAAATTTTAGCAGTTTGGGCCATCAAATTATTGTACATCCTTTCCTCGTTATTTTCCAAGTCCTGGGATGGGAAGGTGTTTGGGGAGGTTATGGAGGCCGTCAGTAATTCTTTGCAGACTCACCAGCCATCACTCCTCCATAGTCTTATCTCTTGTTGAGGGCATAATTTCTCAAACTCAAGTTATGTCTCTTCTGTTGGAGATGCTCCATCACACCTTGTGTTCTCCTGGGTTAGTTCAATCCAAGGACGGGTTTTAAATCTTACAAGGCAGGTCCTCAGTGTACCCTGTCAAGAATTCTATTGTCAAGATGAGTTCAGGGCTTCCCTGGTGGCACAGTGGTTGAGAGTCCCCCTGCTGATGCAGGGGACGTGGGTTCGTGCCCAGGTCCTGGAAGATCCCACATACAGCGAAGCGGCTGGGCCCGTGAGCCATGGCCGCTGAGCCTGCGCGTCCGGAGCCTGTGCTCCGCAACGGGAGAGGCCACAACGGTGAGAGGCCCGCGTACCGCAAAAAAAACAACAAAAAACAAAGATGAGTTCAGATGATTTAAGCTCTGAGAGCTTACAGGGGTGGTTACCAGCCATTTTGCACATCTAAGTTGCCTGGAATGCTTTGGAAAAATATAATTGTTGAGGCGCTGGGATTTGGACTCATTGGGTGTGGATGGGACTATCCAGAAGGTTGTGACATGTGGCCTATTGTAAGGATACTGACCAGGGGTACACACAGTGTGCATGTCATGAGCACAGGCAGACTGCAATTGCTAGCACTGATTAAACAGTACAGCAGGGGAGCAGTTTCTGTGATAACTAAATAAAACTCAACACTCTTTGTACAGTTACCTGGCTAGTTCCCATAGGCAGTCCTTTTCTCTGCACTTGCTGGTCTTGGGGGCATCAGTCACTGTTGGATATTTTCGGCTTTTGCTCCTCCAGACCACCGGCCACCCCTGTGTGCACTGAGACGGGTGCATGGATTGCATTACGATGCTTTTCTGCCCTTGTGCTTCTGGGTGGGTTTGGCCAAGGAGAGGCGTTGGCAAGAGACGGGAGGGCGAGAGAGGGGTCGGGTGCAAGGGTCTCCCCTCTGTTGGTGGCCCTCTGCTTCTCTGCTGTCCTTTGAACCTTTTTGAACCCAGACTGTACACCTGGATGTAGTCCTTCATCGCCCTATTTGACTGTGCCCCCTGTGTTCTCTGGGACCTTGGTTGACAAGGTCTTCTTTATTTGTAGCTAAGAAATGGCACCTATGATGAGGAAAACAATTGCTACATTGATTACGTGTGGGCTCAAGGAACTAAGGAAATCAGATGGCTATGTGCTCTCCTATGGACGTTCCTTGTTTCTGCCCTGTAGACATGCTGGTTAGGCTAGAAAGAATTCTCTGGCCTTCTCATTTAAGGACATATCAATGCACTTCATTCCGTCGAGGTTTCCTCAATCAGGCAGCTGTTAGAGAAGCATCAGAACAGGATTTCGGCCTCATCCTGATTGACTTGGAATTCTGCTCCCCTGCGTTCATTTCGGGACCTTCTCTGTTGGGCCCTTGGAGATACAGGAATGCATAGGATGTAGCCGATGCCTCCAGGCACTTAAAATTTTGTGGGGGGAAGTGAATTGTGACCGAATAGTCCAGGGTTGTGGGTACACCCAAAGGTCTGCATAGGCCCTGTGGGAGCACAGCCATGGAGGTCCCTTCCTCAGCATCCATCGCTCAAGATAGGGCTCCCTGAAGATGATACTCAAGCCTAGCAAGAAGGAAACACAGGAAGCAGTGGGTTTTAGTACAAAGGCGAAGAGACAACCAGGAAGGAAGAAGCAGTGGGGGGCTGCCAGCAGGCGGTTGCACCTGGGATCCTGAGCAGGCACAGAAGGCGGCAGGTAGAAGGGCAGGAGCAGCCGGGCACGTGGTCTCGGATGGCACGCGGAGCCCTCTTATTGCCACACCTGTGTGCAGCACGGAGGAGCCGGGGAGGAGGATGGATACCTGACGGAGACAGACGGGAGCACAGCCGAATTCCTTCTGTGGGAGGTCAGGTGCTCTTGCTGAAGAGTTTGGGGACGAGGGAGGAGGCGGGGAGGCCTGGTTCGGGGACCAGCATTCTTCTCACCGATCACAGGAAGCACCAGGGCGTCCACTTGGCTTCTTCTCCCTGGCTACTGAGCTTACAGACTCCTCGAGCACCAGCCCCGTGTTCTTATTTCTTTGCAGAGGAAAAACATTCTCATTGTCTAGAGTCAGAAAAATATATTTAGATTCTAACGAAGAAAGACCAAGTGTATGGCTTGGGAGAGAGATGCCGTGAGCCCAGAGTTCCGCCTGCAGAGAAGGCAGACTGGCCCCGAGCTATCGTCACCCAGGCTCTGCTGGTGCTCAGGGCTGGAGGTGACACTGAAGAAGATGTGGCCGATTTCCTGACAAGCCACAGGCAGGACTTGCCACTCATTTTTATCCAAAACATACAAGACACGTTTTTCCAGGAAAAAAACCTTGGGGATGGAGGTGCAGTTTTGAATTAAAAATCCTGTTTTCTCTTAAATATGACATTTTCAGCTCCTTTACCTCTTTCCATTAAAAAAAACCCCTTGGATTATTTATTTGCTTCATTTTTTAAATTGCAAGATATTTTGGTTGGATGAACAGGCCTCCATTCTCACCACATAATAGTGTTTTCATGTCTGTCACTTCCTTCAGGATAGTTACCGGCAAATTTGCAAATTGGTTCTTATTGTTCCGGCAAATTTGCAAATTGGTTCTTATATTTATAATAACTTCCTTGTCCTCCTGTTTATTTTTTCCACTTACTTATTGGTCTCACTAACCTGTTATTAAGATGTCCATGTCGAATTTTATCACTAGAATAAGCAAGATGATGTTTTTAAAAGTCAGCTTCACATCAATTTTTACGGCAACTAATAATTTTAATGTTTCCCACTTTTGACATATTATCAATTTTCAGAAACTGGTGTATATCATAATAAATATTATTTTCTTGTATGTCATGTCAGTCCAATTCAGTACAACATGTATTTAACCATCTCTCACTCTGTGTTGGGACATCGTACTAAATGCTGGGGGTGCAGGGGAAGATTTATAGTCTCTGTCCTGGGTGGTTCAGAGGCTTCAGGTCACCACACTCACCATTAGGGTTTTCGCTGTGGGAGGTATGCCTCCCCTCCTCCTCCCCTTCCCTCTCTCCCTCCCTCCCTCCCTTCCTTCCTTCCTTCCTTCCTTCCTTCCGTCCCTCCTTCCTTCCTTCCCAAAGCAGGATTTTTGTGTGCCAGTAAGCATTCTAATTCAAGTATGCTTTAAAAAAATAGTGGGCTGGACCCTCGGGCTGTGAATCGTGTGGGCTGCCCGCTGGAGCGGGTCCTGGGCCCACCCTGAGTAGGGCTACAGAACAGAGGAGGCAATGGCCACAGAGGTGGCTTCTGTGACAGACACTGACACCTCTGATTCCCAACAAGCTACGGATTTGTTCAAGTCAGTGTGTTTTGACATTCCTACATCCTGGCTTATGTGTTTGATATAATTTGCTAGGACCAAATTGTGCTCTTTTTCCTTTGAAATGGCCCGATTATTGCAGTCTGGAAGAGGCCTCTGGGAGAGGAGTTTTGGGGGCCCCAGGGGTGTATTTCTAAAGAAAATGAGTAAGAAGAAGGCTGGAGTTTGCTGTCCTTTCCTTTCCAGGTTGTATTTCTGGGCAGTCTGCTTCGAAAATTAACATGTTCCAGATGAGAGCTGAGAAAATACAACAACAGCCAACTTTAGTTCTTTCTCTGAGAAAAAAAATGAGAGTTATCTGCTCTTTAGGATTCATTTGTGCCAAGGAAAGGCCAGTCAACTTAGAAATGCAGAATCACCTCAGAATGGTGTCCTCTCCCAAAGAATATTATCAGCACTTGTGATCTCGATTCCCCTTCCTTTGGCTGCTAGCTACCTGTTCATGTGACGTTTTAGTTCTTACTGATGAGATGGGTGGATGTTACTTGGTTGTTGGCCATGATGTTGTGATTTACGCCAGATCGTTGAATTTGGTTTTGAGAGGTTCCTCCCCATTTTTAACTAAAGGAGAAATGGAAGAAAACACTGAAGGTCCTGAGGGCATGTTGGATTTAAAGGGGTCAACTGGAAACGTTTTGCTCCCAGCCCTTTATCTCCAGACCCAAGGGGGCATCTCGCCTCACCCCCAGATCACGCCTGGTTAGTGCTGTCCCAGCTGGGAGCTGTGCCCCGCCAGCGGAGAAGTGGCCCCAGGATGGCTTAGGACGTCTGCAAAATCCTTTCAGCTCATCCCACCTGTTATTTAAGCACTGCTGATTCAACCAGCCTCTAATAACATTAACAAATTACACCTGGCATAATTCCTTTTCTGTGTCGGGAAGTTGAAGCTCGGTGTATTACTCGATTTGTCCAATGCAGCTCTATTGGGATTCACATTTTGATTTCCTCTTAGTTGCCACCAAGAAGGAGTCAGGCTATGAGGTTCAATTTTTGCTAAAGCTGGACACTGAAAGTGTATTTCCTCACTTTCTTTGTGTGGTATATAAGGTTAATAAATGTCTTTTCATTCCCCAAAGTTGCCCAAAGCCTCATAGAACTTCTTGTGGTGATGTAGAATTTGCATTGAATCCACTTGTAGGGAA
>NW_006790234.1:421279-441432 GCF_000442215.2 Lipotes vexillifer | reverse complement strand
GTAGGGAAAAAGTGGTTAAGACTTGGAGTTTAACTTCATATACCTTTTTCTTCCAAGAGAAGCTCCCTGAAGTGTGACTTCATTGTGACAGAAAAGGTTCATGATTCAGGAAGCTCTCTTGTTTCTTGCCTCTTCCTGGACACCTAAGTGGAAGTTATTACCCAAATATTATTTTTCCAACAGATACTTTTGTTTCATCCCTTTTGAATATTGTTGTTGTAGCCATGTCATTATGTGAGCCGGATTGAACATTGCAGAGTCATCTGTTTGGTGAAAACCATTGAATATTTACACCACTAGTCAGATGCGATAGCTTTTCTCAGATCCCTCCATCTCTAAGGGCAATGGAAGTCCCGCCTTTCATTCCTTTCTTCATTCTGCACCATTGTCATGTGATTGTAATGTGAGAGGTACTCTACTAGGCACCCGAAGAAGACACAGCGAAGGCACAGCCTTGCTCTTAAGGGGCTTATGGTCCAGTCAAGAAGGTGACGTGTTTACAGGGTGAAGTAAGTACTACAAGGCCACGTGGAGCCAAGTCGTAAGAGCGATGGAGCCAAAATGTGCTGGGTGTTCGGAAATGGAAGAGATTACTATTCCTTAAATTTGATTTTATTTTAAAATACAAAATGTACACATACTTTTATAAGAAAATTTAACATTATTAGATAAAAAGCCACTGTTTTCCCTCCTTCAGTTCCTCTTCCCAGAGGTTAATGGTCTGATATATTCTTCCAGATATTTTCTGTGTGCAGAGAGGGCTGGCAGAGTGGAGGGGTTAAATCCCAGTTTCGCCTTGACCTTGGACAAATTACATATCCTTTGTGAGCCTTAGTCTCCTGAAAATGGGAATACTGATTGAATATTATAAATATCAACTTCGTAGACCTGTCGTGTTGTGTACAGTTTTATAACCTAGGTTTTGACGGATTGTTTGGTGAACATCTTTCAATGTCTGTGCACATGAGCAGCGGCCATTCTTTGTGAATGTGGCACAGAGTTCCTGGTGTGGCAGTCCTTACTGAATTATTCCCTTATTGCTAGACAAGTGTGCTTTTTTATTCAGAGAAGATTACATTTTATTGGGTGATGAGGGCATTCTGTGGGAGGAGACAGACGTTTGAGTGAGCTTGAAGGATGCTTCGGGATTTGGGAGGCATGGTTGGGCAGAGGGCATTATGGGTTGGCGAAGAAAGAGACAGGGATTTAGTTACTCTTTCAGTAAGTATTTATTGACTGCTTACTATGATTAGAAATGGGCATAGAAACTGGAAATAGAGAAATGAACAGGAGGGAGTCTGTGTTCCGACGTGGCTGAACATGCGCTTGGGGACACGCACTTGGGGACTGGCTAGTGGTGGGTTTGGGTAAAAGTGGGTGTGTGTCTAAGGACATGCATTGTTGTCTGAGCTGTTCCTGGGCACAGGCCAAGAGTGCAAGGGTTCTGCAACCTCCTTGTCCCCGTGAAAACTGACCGAGTGACCTAGCGATGACATTTGTGGAGGTACCCCAGCCTCGACAGAGTTTTGATAGGAACCACCCAGCTTAGCCTCAAAAGGGCTCATGAGTCATGCCTACTTTTTGGAGATAGACTAGGATAGCAAAACAGTCGCACTTTGAGGACTTTGGGGAAAGTTCTGACACATTATGGGTCATCTAGTAAGTCCAGGGCATGACGATGGTTCAGGAAAGGTCATCTATGCTTGGAAATTTAGGAGATCCAAAACTTGTTCATTTATTGACCAAAAATCAAACGCTCTCTCATGGGTCAAGGCCATGAGCTGATGAAAGCACGTATCGTAAGCTTAAACATATTCCTGGAATAATTAATTCTCCAAATAGAGCATCCCACTGGTGGTCTTAAATTACCTTAATTTTATGAGGTGGGAGGATGTAGTGTGTATTGAAAAGAAGGACAGTGAGAGAGATCAGAAGGCAGAGGCAGCTGGGGATGGGATGAAGCTGGGTGGGATGCCCTGAATGTCCCTGTGGTTTGTCCACCACCAGGAGTGTGTGGTGCCCCACTCCATCCTCAGCTACACGTACTTTGAGTGGGAATAGCATTCAGAACGATGAGGAAAGGACTGAATGCAAAGTCAAAGGCTGTGAGTCTGAGTTACAGCCCAAGCAGATCTCGTGGAGAAGCTGATTTTGAGGTGTGAGTCCAATTCCTCGCTATTTTGGACATTGTTCTGGGAGTGAGGGTTTCACACCGTGGTCAGAGGCTGCTCTTCATCACTGTGGTATCAGAAGCATAAACCCCAGACAGAGCTGAGGGCTGAATTCATGCCATAAGAGGTGTGTTTATTTCTCTGGCACCAGAAATATTTGAAGGCAATAGCGCTGGCTGCATATATGTCAGGGAAGAGGGTGTTCCTAGGAAGAAGCAGGTTGGATGTCAAAATAAATTTATCAACCTAAAAACAGTCCTTTTTAATCAGTTTTCAGCCATATTAGTTGTTAAACGAGATACTGTGTGAGGCTGCATTGTGTGCTAAGGATGGAAGAAATAGGACTTCATGGTCGGCAGCTAAACCAACTTCTCTTCATGCTAATGCACACACCGGTGCAGGGAGGATGCTGCCAAGAATAACATAGAATATTCTGAAGCCTACAGTGAAAGGCTGCAAAAAAAATCTCATTTTACTGAGTACTTGAAAGAAGGAAACTGTGGCAGCCAGTAAATTAATCCTGTTATTAAAAGCCATGCCGCCTACATGAGCCTACATACACATGTACATACACATATATTCTCCAGCCCTGGTGTCTCCTTTTCTATAGCTGTCTCAGATTGCTCAGGGACCAGCATGTGGGAGGCCCTTGAACATCAGGGGATAGAATGGCATTGCAGCAGATTTCTCTTCTTTCTGAAATGAAAATGACATTTAGTCTCTACTCGTAATGCAGTCCAGTAAGCCAGTCCCAATTTATTTCAGATTGAATGGTATGAACTCCCTAATATTTGACTGTTTTTCTTATATGAAGCCATCAAATTCAATGGTTCATCCTAATAGTTTAGACATACTGAGAGCAACATAAATGGAGGAGAAACTTTCCAAATTTGAAATCTTGCTGCATCTTATAGATGGTAAACTTGTGAATCGGACTTGGCGTGAAAAATCTAAGTAACCAGAAATCCAGTAAGGAGCGCTTTGCTGTCTTATTAGGGTTCTAAGCACGTCTCTTCGGTTTTTCAGAGGACCAATCGTGTAAAAATCCAACTATAGTGAATTGGTAGTCCAATAGAATTTGTATATATTAGGAAGATAAGTTAACTTTTGGGAAAATTACAGAAAAGTAGTGTTAATTAAAAATGAGATAGAATGAATAAAGTGAAGTTAGTATAAAATTAAACATGAGGGATCATCAGCTCTCTTTAAAAATTTTACTGAGGAGAATAAGTTTTAAATTCTTAAAGATTAATAATTTAATGTTTATAGACTAAATAGATATAATCTTAATAGATTAAATCTTAATTAAATCTTAATTGCAATTAATAATTAAAAAATTAAAAGATGAATCTACATTCTGCTAGTAATAGAATAGTAGAGAGGTATAGTGGTCCAGTTATAAATTGTTGAATTACATAAAAGTGAGTTGAGACTACTAAGTTAAAAGGTACCTTTCTCACATGAGAATAAATGTGTATATAAAGCATGATGAGTGATATCTGCAGTAAATACAGAGACACAGACCTAAGTGACTCTCGGTGTCCCGTCCACAAACACTAACTCTCCTATTCAGGAGATTAAAAAAGAGCTACTATGATGGGTAGGTGAGGAAACAGTTTTAATGCTTGACCTTTCTCTGCATTCACTTGCCCAGCCTAATTTCTTATTCATCACAGTAGTAAGAGAGCAAGTTTTATTTTGAGGAAGTATAGGAGCTGTGGATTTAAATGCAGGGCTCTTCATACTCAGAGTGAAATAGATCTGATTTCTAATATAAGTGTTCAGAAAGCTTAAGGAATGATGTGTTAGCATAAAAGCTTTATTTCCTCATTGCAATCACGAGAGACATTACTCTCTGGATCAGGTCGCCAGGTCAAGCTTGAGCATGGGATTTGCATTTTAAATATGACCACTTTCTATGAATAATTTGTAAAATTGTGAATGACATATTAAAAGATTTTTAAAGGAGGAGAGAGTTAGCACTGTATTCTTTCTTTAAAATTTATTTTCTGCAAAGTGTACAATCAATCAGGATGAGTTTACAAAACTCAAACTTTTAATACTGTTAATATTCGATCAGGTATATATTAAATTAATTAAAATAGAAAAGAGAATCCTACCCTTTTAAAATAATTAAAAAGGCAACAAAGTTTTAAACTTATGTGGCTAAAAAAAAATCACACTAAGATTTTAGTGACCATCTGGTTCAACTCATATTTTACAGATTGTACCCCAGGTTGTTTGGAAAAAAAAGTAGAAAACTCAGACCAAAGGCTTTTATCCTTTACAAATAAGATGCTTTCACCTTATTTTTCCTTAGATCCCTTAAAAGTTTTAGTAAACTGAGTAATGGTTATGATTTTCTGCTAAAACAGTTTGATTCTAAGTTCTATTCCCTGTAAAAGTCCTGTTTTCCTGGAGACTTTACTCTAAAATTACATTCTTTTAACTAACTTCTGTAATGAAGTTAACACCCAATATATATTTTTCCCAGCTTCATTGAGATACAGTTGACATGTAACATTGTGTAAGTTTATGTATTGATTTGATACATCTGTATATTGCAAAATGATTACCTCTGCAGCTTAGCTAACACCTTCACCACATAATTGCCGTTTCTTTTACGTGATGAGAGATTTCTGTTTTTTGAAGTGTCAGAAACACGTGACTGATGGATCCAGTGTTGACTGACAGACTCCCTGGAACAAAGTCAGCTTTCATACATCTCTGGATAAAAAAGTAGTGTTAAGATATAGGGACCGTTTCTACATGTGTGTTTCTTATTTGATGAATATTTCTGTTCTCCTCTGTGTCCCACATGTGTGAACACACTCATGTTGGCGTGGGGAGCATAGGGCAGGCACTTCGTGGTAAGAGTGTGTGGGCAGATGTCTGCCTTTCTGAACTGTAGTGGGAGGGACCATCTGGTGTCCTCTTTCTTGAAGAACTAATTTTTGCAACTTTCTGAAGGGGGAGCACTTGGGACAGGACCTCCGCTGGATATGGAGGTCAGAGATACAGGAAGCAAGAAGGGAGTAATCTTGTCTTGCCTGTCGGCTGCCTAAAGCATCACCACGTGAAACATATATAAGTTTCACCGGATGTAAAACACAGGAGTATGTCCTAGGGGAAATAATTTACACAGACAATGAGTGAGGTGACTTAGCAGCCTTTCCTGTCTCTCATTTCTTTGATGGTTTTGCTTCCTTAGGAAAAATCTGCAGTTGTTGGTTTTTTTTTTTTTTTTTTTCTGCTGCATTGTAAGTATTTTGCAGCTGCTTCTCTTGTTATTACTATTTTTATAAAAATCACCATCCTTTTAAAAGCCATTGATTGATTCAGAGCACAGAAGGAAAGTGTAAACACAAAATAATTCTAGAATCACTGAACTGACTATTTTGTCTCTTGGTACTGAAGTTGCTTATTCTGAATAATGTGTATCTACTGTTCTGGCAACTGTTAAAATAAATAAAGCATTCTGAGGTCATAAAGAGTGTTTAGAATGTACTTAGTTGAAATGGAGGTTCTAAACATTTAAGCTTTGTTCTTTCGCAGGCCATTCATGGTGAGGGGCTCTTTGGCTTTGCTGAACGGTGTGGAGGAAGAGAGGACACGTTTTTGCTAAAATATTCAGCTCTGAGGGCACTTACCTTTAATAACATAATTAAGATTATTACCTTCAACTATTATGGAAGTTAAAGTGTGCATAAACCTCTTCGTCATCGTGTAATACATGGGAAACTAGTACACGTGTATTGCAACACAAGTATTTTTATAAATGTTACGCGGCCATCTTAAAAATTTCCTATTTGCAGGAGATTTCCCCCTTTCTATACTGATTAAACTCTAAGCTGTCAAAGTCACATCAATCATTTCTCCAACTTGCAGAGTTTTTCCTAAACTGCCAATCAGTTTTCACCTCTAGAAAATGAAATGTGTTAATGAGATCAGTCCAGTTGTTTACAGTTCACATGGTAGCGCGCGTGTTTATAATGCTCTTCACTTGATGACGTATCTCACAGTTTCTAATTGTGAGCTCTCTAGTCCTGGCAAGGTCTTTTTTTGGGGAAATTCCTGTTGTCATCCTTTGAGGGAAATTTCCATATAATTTTGGATGGTTAAAACCAGGTAGAAATAGTGGAAAAGATAGTGCATTCTTGGCTAAAGTGAAGAACCTTTTTCCTTAGAACACCTTGATCTGCACTGTAAAAAAATTGCACTGTCAACAATAAAATCCTTGAGGCAGGGGACAGAGGTCCAGGAGCCTGGATGGCCCACGAGAAGCATGGGTACCAGCGTCTGATAGCTTTTTATAAGAGCAGGGCTGTGCTCTGGGACTCCAGGTCCTAGACCAAGACAACATTACCCTGGATAGAGGAGGATTGCTCTTTGCCTTCTGAGGCTTTTCTAGCTCGAATGTGCCTTATTGACAAGTTCAAAGGCATATTTTGCTCTAGGTGGGTAATGCACTTAGATATGGCATTCAGAGTCCCTGTAAGCTCGGGTGACTCCTGGGTAGCAACTTCACACATAAAATAAAGCAGAAAATTCAGCAGTTAGGCCACTGTCATCAATCAAACTGGATAATTTTAGACAAAAATAAATGAAGGTAGATTTTTAGAAGTGGCTTGATTTTTGTGTGTGTGTGTGTGAAAAGTTGGGTATTAGTCATCTGTTGCTGCATACAAATTACCCAAACATTTAGCGGCTTAAAGCAACAAACCCTGCTGCGGAGTTTCTGGGAGTCGGGAATCTGGGGAGGTTCAGCCCGTGCCTCCAGCTCAGGCTCTCACGGGCTGCAGTTAAGGCTGGTCAGGCTGCCGTCTCTGGCGGACTTGCTTCCAGGCTCACTTGTGTGGCCGTTGGCTGGTGCAGGCTGGCTGCTGGCTGGAGACTGTGGCTCCTTCCCTCCGGGCCTCTCCTCGGGACAACTTGTAGCCTGGAGGCTGGCTCCACTCAGGGAACAAGGGGCACCCATGGTAGAAGCCACCAAGAGCTATCCTGCTACTTTCACTGATTCTGGTCACTGGCAGGGAGCCCCTGGGTCCAGTCCACACTCAGGAGCAGGGGATCACACACGGGGACCATTTAGAGGCTCCCTACCACCCTGGGTCATCCTTGCTTCTCTTTAAGCATTTGGGACTTTGTTATAAATAATGATAACTAAAGGTTCTGCCCTGAGAACCCAAGAGTGGTCTCCCTTCTACCCCTGCAAAGTTAGTCATTGGGAATTTCCTAAGTTTACACATTTCCACTATGCATTATATGAAACCTTACAGAACAAAGTTATAAAACTGAAACAGCGGCAGGCGTCCTGTGGAGAGAAGGTTCTGGCCCCCTGAGCCCCTGACAGTTACCCGGGGACGGGTCAGGCAGGTGAGGCCGCCAGGCTTCCGGACGGAGGCGCAGGCTCAGGATGAGCTCCCAGGCTCCAATCTCAGCCCGGCCACTTGCTGTGCTTCCTACACCTGCTGCTTTGTCATGTGTAGAGAGAGAGAGTAAAAACAGGGTCTGTGAAGGGAGGGTGGTGAGAGTGTGAGTTAATGCACAGTTAGGGCTTGACATGGGGCGGTGTTCCTGTGAGCTGATACTGACATGAGCTCAACAGCAGACACACGCCCTGGGCACCCTCTTTAAAGTGATACCGTCATACAAGTAAGCTCTAGTTTTCTCTTTACCCAGAAATACATAGAATTAGGTAATTTTGCTGCACGATGTGCATTAACATTAAAAAGCCCAAGGCTAAAATCAAAGCGACATTCCACTTGATTAAATGTTTATTTGGGGCAGTGCCAGTGGTGGTGTTTTGATGCTATTGGGAAGGCTGTAGCCTTGTTACCCTGGTTTCCTTTTCAGGCACCCTCGTGGCTTTCATTCCATTTCACTCACTTATTCCTGTCTATTCCTTTTTTGAGCCTGAGAACCTCCTGTCCCCCAGGCCCTGGAGGTAACAGAGATGGTCACAGACACATGGACAAATGCCTGTGACCCTGGATGAGAAGAGCTCTGGGAGAGGTGCCCCCAGCAGAAGGAAGGCACCTGGTTTGGGGGAGGAAACACTGGAGCACAGCAGGAACAGGCTGGATGCAGGAAGGTGGTCCAGTGCCTTCGAGGCCTTGAGGCCAGAAACAGCACAGTGCAGGGCCGTTCAGCCGGGCAGCCGCTTGGAAGGGCAGGATGTGTGTCGGTGGGACAGGGAGCTGCAGGCCCAGGCAGGAGCCAGGCTGCAACCTTGATGGAGGGTGAGATCCATCACTTCGTCGATGTCGCAGAGTGGACACTGAGTCCTCTGATCCCTCCCAAGGCCCATGTGACCTGGCCCCATCCAGGACTGCCTGGGCCACCGTGGGCCAGGGGTAGTCAGACAGGCTGGGGGCTTTGCTGCCACGTGGCCTGCTGCTCATGAGGTGGCTGGTCACCCCCTCACCGCCTCACCTCAGGGCTTGGATCTCACCTCCTGGGTGAGCCCTGCCTTCAGTGCTCCTAGGGGATGCAGCGGCTGCCCCCTCCACCCCAGGGCCCTGTCCCCCTTGCCACTCCCCACCCCCGAGTTCTTGTTTACAGGGTGCTCATCTTCCAGCATGGCTTGCAGTCTTCTGTTGTGCTTATTGTTCACCATACATCTCCCCTCCTGAAAGTGAAGGGATGCTGGTCAGTCCCAAGGACATAGTATGTGCTCAAAAAATACTTAGTGACTGGATGAATAACGAAATGTCTTTTGGGTTGTTAAGGAACATCAACTCTGGATGAGAAGTAAGAGACAGAAAAAAAATAGCTAGAAAGACAATCCAAACGGGTTCTTGCTCTTTTATTTTGCCTCATTTATACATTTTCCTGTCCAGTGATAGTGTGGAAGTTTCTTCCTGCTTTGGGTCTTTCGTAAAGGAGGTTGGGAGTGGCCATGGTGGTAAACAAAGCTACCGTCATGTGCACGACCCCTGTGGGATGAAAAAGCACTTCTGTTGATGCCTTCCTCCCCCAACAGCATCCCTCACTGTACCCTGCTTGCCTGTCATTGTCCAAAGGAAGCCACCAGCGGCCGGGAGCCCATCTCCTAATGCCATGTGCATCCCACTCTGGTCTGTCCCCAGGTCCCAGGCGCTCTGACTCTGCAGGCAGGAGTACCCAGCCCTTGCCCGTGCTGTGTCTCCCCAGCTCAGCCCTCTGTGGCCTTGTGAGCCCCTGCACAGCCTTCTTGTTTCCTGCTCCTGGTGATGTTCCCCTTGCGCTTCCATCTCTCAACTCCCATCCCCCTGCTGGGTCTGCATCCCTTTCTGGAGGCTGTCCTGGACACCCTCATAGGTGATCAAATGACCAGCCCCTCTCTCTGCTGTAGTCACCTTCTTCCATGAAGACTTTTCTTGTGAAAATGGACTTCCCCGGCTTTCCTCCTCCCTGTCATCAATTTTCTGCTGCCTTTTTCTTCTGTACCTGCCCATTTCTGTCATCAATTTTCTGCTGCCTTTTTCTTCTGTACCTGCCCATTTCTGTCATCAATTTTCTGCTGCCTTTTTCTTCTGTACCTGCCCATTTTCCCTTCCCCATCTCACCCCCCTGTCCCGCCATGTAGGCAGCTGCCTCCCCTTGTTGCTGTGGCCTTCGGAGAGTCCATCCCCTCTTGTCCTGCCCGCTCACCCCTCTGCTCAGGGCCCATCTCCGCTTCCCTCTGGGGTCACTGAGCAGCGATCCTGCCCACACTGTCCCTTGACCGTTTCCATCAGGGCTGAGTCCCACAGTTGGATTCCGTGCATGTGTCTAAAGGTAAACTTACCACCTTCTCCTTAAATGTCTTATTTTCCTCCACGGCAGGAATCCTTATCACCGCGGTCGCGATCCTTGGAGTCACTTGTGTGTAATTTCTCTTCACATCTCTCCATGTTTATTGTACCAAATGCCTTTTTGATTTCTCGTACTGCTTCTTAAGTTCCGTTGTTTCTGCACCATTTACACCTTGTTGCTGCAACACTGAAGTTTCCCTGCCCACCAGTCCAGCCCACGTGCAGTCTTAGATTACTCTTTCTGAAGTGTTTTCTCTGGATCCAGACGGTCAGGGACTAGTTCTTTGAGCTCCACGTTCTCTCCACTTTCTTTCTGACTAACTTTTGTTCCAACACTTCTCCATCCTGTGAATCCGTTAAACCGATCTCATCCACACACGCATACTTACTCCTTCTCCCCCCTCAGCCTTTCTTTATTCATCAATAAATTTATTTTTAATTGCTGTAAGGCGCTCATTTTCTTTCTACATGGACGCTGCACACCACCCTCTCCCTGTCTGGTAACGAGGATCCTCACCACAGTTGCTTGTGTTTTTGAGGGCTTCCTGGGTCTAAGACCCTGGCCAAGCGTTTAAACCTTCACTCCTCATTGTAAGCCTCTGAGTCAGAGCCGGTTATTAGACCCATTTCATAGATGAGGAAGGGGAGCTTGGGGAGGGAAGGAGCACATCTCCGACCTGCCGTGCTCCCTTTAAGACGAGATTCGCAGAGCAAGAAGCTTAGACTTGGGGCCCGAGTTTAGTTTTGTCTCCGTCACCTCCCCGCTGGGAGCACCCAGGGAGTGGGTGAGTCTCTGGGCCTGGGAGCCTTCCTATCAGAAGGGGACTCATCAGATAACTGGGGTCAGGCCCGGCCACAGAGCATTTGGCAAATATTTTCCTTTCTTTTCTTCCCCTTCAGTCTCACCTCTTCTTCCATCCACAGCCTTAGGCGAACACCTCAAACCCTCACAGCCCCGTTGCCTATGTTTCCGTAGCAATTTTAATTTGCCCAGCTTACTTTGTGACGTATTTCGGGCCTGCCTTCAATCAGGTACGCCGATGCCGCCCTCTTGGTTGGGTTCTAAGAGCAGGGACCGTGCGTTTTAATTCCCGTTTCTCATCATGCTCCGAGTAATGATGGGCACAGAATGGATGCTCCGTTTTTCCTCCCTACTTGAAGATCTGCTCCAGAGATGCCGCCTGATGCCGTGATGCCTAAGGCTGTCCGTCACTAACGCCTCTCCCCTCTTCTGCCCCCACAGCCTGTGCGTTCCGGTACAATGGGCTCTCCTTCGTCTACCTCATCTACCTTCTGCTCATCCCCCTGTTCTCAGAACCAACCAAAGCCACCATGCAAGGTAAGAGACCTTTGCTACTCTGTACCACAGCTGAGTGTGTCTGGGGGCTCCCCGGGGCTGTCGTTATCTGATGGGAGAGATGCCGGTCCAGTGGGGAGCAGGGTCACACGTCTCAGCAGTAGAGCTGTGTGGCACTTGGTGGTGACGTGTTTTTGTCACTCACACAGCTGTCTTCCCCATACAGGTTCCCTGGCAGCCCTGTATTTGTAGGTTTGCAGACAATCTGGAAGGATTTGGCTGATTAAGAGCAACTCAGTGTGCTGTCATTAGAATGAGGCAGACGGGGTGATAACAGTGGCACAGATTTGTGTGTTCTGTCTGCTGGGGAGAAGGAGGTGGCAGGCAGAGAAGGGGTCTCTGAGCCCCGGAGCAGGAGACCTGGGGAGGAAGCCGGGTGCGGTCGTGGCTCCTTCACGTGTCAGCTGAGAGCTGTCACGTGTGCCTCCATCAAGTACAGAAAGGGAGAGATTCGAGTTCTCGTTTCTCAAGCGTGTTCCTGCAGACCTTTGGATCCCTTCCCTGTTGCTCTCCAAGCACCTGAAGGCATAGAAGGAAATAGTGCCTCTGTTTCCCGAGGCTCTGATGAGGAAGCCTGGTCTGGTGGGTACAGTTACACATTTGAAGTTCTTCCACAAAGATAGAAGTTAAACCGCATTGAGTTGACTTAATTGTTTTTCAAAACGATGCCATTACAAGAAATAGGGACTGTGCCCAGTGCCTTAGTGAGTGTGATGGCCGTATGTTTACAGGAAGGGATGGAAAGTTGGGTTTGACCTGGGGATGGCCATGGCTCCGGGTTGCCAGCTCACGGTGCTGACTCTTCAGGAAAAGCAGTAAAGACTTGGTATAAACAGAGCATAAAATCATGACTTTATCTGTCCCATTCTCCCCCTGACTATTATTACATTGATTGTGGGTCTTTTGATCATTCATCCTAATGGTTAGGACTGCAGATGCTATGTTGATTTTCCTGCCTTAGGAAGAACCTAATTAATAGCTCTTCTAAGTCACTTAAATCCTTAATACACAAAATTAAGAAGGGCTAGAGAAATGTGAGTCTATACAAATCCTCATCAAACCAAAAATATGCTGTTCATGGGATCCCACCCACTCCAGTCTGATTCCTAGAGTCCAACATAAGCAAAGATGTTTAAACAGAGTAGCTTCTGGCCTCAGAACCAAGTTGATAACATACAGGTGACTCCTATTTCATGGCTGGGAGCTCATGTTTTAAAGAAAGAAGGTTTCGTACATATTTAGCATTAAGTGCTTTAAAAATGAGTACCTGTTTGTACTCCATTAAATGATCTATTGCTTTTCTATCAGGGTGTCCCCTTGTTTTACCTGGAAACCAGGTCAGTGGGATTCCCCTTCATACTTAATGTGATGACGCCTGGCTTTGCCTTCTTCCCAAACTACCCAGCCCTGCTCTGCCCAGTGGTCTCTGTAGGGGTGATGGTGGCCTGGGATGTGTGACTTAGTCCTCGTGTGTGTCAGGGGCCCATTGTCTGTGCCTGGAGCACAGGGAGTCACACGGTCAGGAAACTCATAGGTGAAACGTGAAATCAGAGGCAAAGAGCAGCTCCTGTGTGTGGGGAGAAATATCCTGGATCACCAAAGTGTCGCAAGGTCAGAGCACAGACAGCATCACCGTGCACAGGTGTCTGCCATGTCTCCCTCCCAGGCGCTGAGAGACGAACATCTCAAAGGGAGCCCGCAGGCATCTTTCCAGTCGGTACCTGGGGGCAGGGCTGGGATTGTGTGGCCGGTCCTTCCATCCTTCCTGAGGGGCGTGGCTGAGACCTCATAACCTCATTTATTTGCTGTGTCTGAAAACGCACAGGGACTCGAGGGAGGGAGGGAGGCCCCCATATGACTTTTGTGAAAATGTAGGACTCCCCATCTGGCGTTTCCACATCTGTGATTCGAGGCACCCAGGCCGGGTGTTTCTGGTGGGGTCCAGGGCTTGGGCCATGTTGTCCAGGATGATGCCTGTGTGGTGTCCGTACAGACGGTGATGGGCCTGGAAGGGTGATGGCTGTGTGGCTTTGCAGGGGGCCTTGGGGGTCACACACACTCGGCCTTTCAAGTTCCTGTTGATACTCATTTCTCACAAACAGGAAAGTCCAGTGTCACCTGGGAGAACCCAACGGCATCCGCTCTGCCGGGCGGTGTAGGTCCTCTGCCACACACGCACACACACATACACACTTGTGCACACGCACACACACGCACACACAGTTGCAGGCATGCACACTTGGGGCCCGGAGGAGAGGCACCTTGAATCTGCCATCAGTCAGTGTGCAATTCCTCCCTCTCTTCTTTCTCCTCGGATTTCTCAGCAAGAGTCACATGTTGGTGTAGTGCATCCCACAGTGCCCAGGGGGTCTCAGCGAAGCCCCTCTCCCTGGGCTGGGAGTCTCTCCACCCAGGCAGCTCTCTCGGCTCCTGGGATGCTCTCCTTGGCCCCTCGGCCTTCCAGGGTCTCACCCGAGGCTGAGCCGAGGCCCCACTTTGATACATATATTCACTGAGTCCCTTCTAACGCACCCCCTTGAAGATGGCTAGGATTTTGCTGTTTTGTTAACTGCTGCATTTCCAGGACACAAGACAGCATCTGGTGTGTAGCAGGCAGTCAGTAAATATTTATGGAATGAATGAATGAACGCATTCATTTCTAGAGTCTAGAGCTCTAGGAGTATTTAGGAATGCAGCCCATGTCCTCTGCTTCCCTCAACCTCCAGGAGAGCAAATGTCACAGAACAGTTCATCACCTACACCTGTCTGTCCTCTGGGGACAGAAGCTCAGGGCAGGGGGATAGGCTATGGGAGTTTGCTATTTTAGACTTATTGGGGATCAGGGGATATGAAGTAATTGAAGAAATCAAAATGTTCTATGCCTTTCCTTACAACGTTAGGCATTTTATTTAAGCCTGTGATACTGTAGGAAGGGCAGTATATCTTTGCTTGCTGTTCAGTTAGCAGTGTGCTTTGCATTTAAATTGAGACTTCACTCCATTAAATAGGAACTAATATATAATTAACTTCAGGTGGTCCAAATATTCCAGGTTGATAAGATATTAAGTTCTTTAACCAGACACATGTTAGGCTCCCTATACCTTATGTGTAATGAGGACCCCCATCGGCCAGTATGGTGGGAGGGTTGGTATTTTCTTTGGATGGAGTGTAAGTGGTAAAACGTACGAGATGTGGAAGAAATCCATGTACTGTATATACTCATTACATACTGGCTCATGACAATATGACTGTTATTTTGAGGTACAACATTATTACTTGGAACGTCAGAGATTTAGAAATCTCAATCTCATAGCTAGTCCTAACCTCAAGATTTTTCCTTGTGCTCTTTAGATATCAGCTAAGAATTGTGTGATTTCCAGCCTTTCTTGTTAAATAATATTTATATTAAGTAACCAATTACTAGAGAGCCAGTGGCACTGCCTACTAGAGTATGTATTATTATTTACAGGCATCAATTAATTTAATTCCTACAATGACCGTTTGAGGGAGCTGCCATTATTATTAAAAACTATTATCAGAAATCCTCATGTTACAGACAAAGCCTGAGTTCGGGCAGCGTAAGAACAAGCCCCAGGACACGGGCACTGTGTGGGTGGCCACGCTTTTAACCACTGTGTTGTCTGACTCATGCCCAGGATGGAACACCATTCTCAGGATTTGCAAGGGTGGAGGGAAACCCACTCGCTTAATAAATACTTGTTGGCTGATAGATTACCAGGTCCTGGGCACAAGCGTCTGGAGAGATAATATGGGTGTGTTTAAAGGAGACATTTTCATTTGCATCAGTGCAGATTGATGACGTACGTGTATGTTATATAGAAAATACATCTAATTAAGTGTGATTGTTTATTTCTTTCAACAAATGTTCATTGAAAGACTGCCCTTCACGGAACACTATGTTTGGGTGTGTGGAGGATAAAAATGAGAAGAAAACATGGTTCTTCACTGGCATGGCCTCCCAAACATGCTGGCTCTTATGTATTTCATTGAATGGTAGCTCTTTCAAAGAGGTTGTCTTTGGAAGCCGTAGGTGTATTCCAGTGACGCTGTCATTGGAACTGACCTCAGATTAGTCCTCTGCAGTTGCCTTTAGAGTTTGCCTTAAATAGGCTCAATGGTGGCAAACCATTGTCCTTTTAAGGAGGGTCTGATCTCATAGTATTTGGAGTCAAGTTTGATGAGGGAAAAACTGGTGATGAAATCAGTCATGTCAATTTTAGAAAAGAAAAAGACAAAACCCAGAGTATTTAGTATGAAACAAAGTGTCTGAAGGTGACTCCTCATGACTGGTGAGGAGGTTTAAGATTTATTGGCATGAGAGCACCATGGTTGATACACACGAATGACAAACACATGGAACATCTTTCCATGATGGGTTTGTGTGGATAGACGAGATCTAGGATATCAGGCAAAATGAGATGCGGAAGCGAGAAGGCAACATCCTGAAGGAGGTGTTGATTAGCTCGATCTACAGGGGAATCTTGACCACAAGAGTCAGGCTGCACCTACCTGGCCCAGACCAGAGGCTCAGAGGGAGTATCCGCAGAGATCCGTGAACTGAGGGTGCTAATAGCATGTCACATTTCCTCTGTGCCAGGAACTGTTGTAAGCACTCCCTGTGTGCTAACTCATTTAATTAGAGGTTAGCAAAATCATGCATTGAAAAGGCAGGACCCCCTCCATCCTGGAATAAAAAAAAAAAAAAAACCCAATGGGTTATAAATCCACTTAACCAACTAGGAACACTGCACAGTGAGGGGCTGGTGTGGGTGCTCCCTCCTCCTACCAAGGAGATTAGTGAGACTTAGTCACATTCGGGCCGGTCTAGACTCCTGATCTCCTGGTCTCATGCCCCACCTCACCAGCCCTTCCACGGGTCAGAGGGTGCCTTCCTCATAAAGCTGGGATAGACTGCTCCATTCCCTGCACCTGACCATACTTTATTAGATTTTGATTTTGTAAATGCTCAGAGTCCCAAGTCTTTTTCAGTTGGTTTCAACAGAAAGTTTTACATCCTTGCACGCACTTTGGATAAATGACAGCTCTAACTTTATCAATAAAGTGTCCGGGGTCTGGCGTGAGAGACACACATCTGGCTACAGTGTGAAATCTGGGATTTGCTAGAAATCGCTTGCTTGATCTGGCCTGCAGCTTGTCTTTGTTCATGTGCCCTCCTGCAGGCTGGAGTGGGTAAGAGGATCATCTCCATTCTTTTTGGGGGAGAGTCATTTACTTACTGGGGGCCGCTTGAAAAGGAATTCTCCAAACGTCAAGACTACAACACTTGCTGGGCAATATTAGCCATTGACCTACAGCAAAGATATCTTAGAAGCATCATCATCTAATCGGTTCACATGTGAAATGTTTATGTCACACACACACACACACACACACACATGCCAAAGGAGCAGAGATGAGTGTTGTCTAAGGAGGGTAATTATTTCTAACAGCAAAGCTGTCTTCTAGTCCAAGGACCCATACGCACTGGGAGCCTTCTCTGAAATCGGATGACATTAGTAGGTGAGAACAGAACTCCCAGTGGTGGAGGAAAGGGAAGGGCTTTGGGTGCTGGGTGGGTCTTTCTTAATTTAAGTCTCCCTGTTCAGTTACGAAGCCCAGGTCCTCCCGGAGCAGGTGAAACACAGATGTGGGTCCAGCCCTCGGCTGAGGTGGTCAGGTTGCCAAAGGAAAACAAAAGGGCGAAACTTTCAGGATTTGCCCTCCAAATAGTTTTCAATACGGGGTTTCAGGTTCTCTCCTCCCTGTTAGGAAAGGAGTGGGTCTCTGAAAGATCTTGTTTTCTAATTAACTTTGCTCTATTATTTTGAGCAAGGTAGCAGTTCCTTTTCTGTATTTGCTTGTGTTTACACTCAAAAGTTTTTTAGAAGGTAGTTTTTCTCATTTTGGGGATCTCTTTCAACATTTTGGAGGGGGTGGATGGAATTAGACGGGCGGTAATGGAGAGGCTTCACTGTGCTTTGAGGACAATTGTGAGCAAGTGAAATTTGAGCAGGTCAAGTTCACTTTCGTAAACTGTTGCCAAAGTTATTCCAAGATGATAGGGAAGAATATTTTCTCTCCATCTCTGAACAGGAGTCCTAGTTTAAGAGGAAATTGTAATCATCACGGAGTAGAGTGTGTGGTGTGTTGTGTGTGTGTGTGTGTGTGTGTGTGTGTAAAATAGTTTAAGAGGAAATTGTAATCATCACGGAGTAGAGTGTGTGGTGTGTTGTGTGTGTGTGTGTGTGTGTGTGTGTGTGTGTGTAAAATAATCACCAGAGAGCCTTGCCCTGAGGTTCTGACCCAGGATACACTTTACCAGAATCACTAAAGACTCCCTGAGAAAAGAAAAATGATGTTCCATTTGCCGACATGAAGAGGCAAAGAGGTCTGCAACTTGTAAAGACGTGTTTAGACGTCAGAGAGGAAATAGTAGCAGATCTTTTAAACTACTTGCGTCTGGTTTTTGTTGAAAACACTGTTAGTCTTTATACCATTATTATTATACCATAATAAACCATCTGGTTTATTATGTCATCATAAAGCAAAAGGCAAGAAAATATTTAATTGAACAAATTCTTTGGGGTAGGTGTTCTATTACCAATATCAGCTCACGACCAAACAAAATGCTACCAAAATGATTGGATGCTTGTTTCTTGAATTTTTGAATAAATTAGTGATAGGTCTTTTAGGTTACTTTATCTGTCCTTTTGAGGGGGCGGTGGTTGTTTTGGATTTGGCAAAGACTGTTCAGTGACACAGAAGAACTTTGAGGCAACACATATAATTCTCAGCTCAGGAAACATTGGGTCATATTATTATATGACTAAGGAGAGGTTTTCACGAGTCCTAAACTTTGTGCTTTACCTGGTTGTGATAAACCAAATCTGCAGTGTGGCCTCACCTGTTATTTAGATGCTGTCTGTCATGCCAGGGAAGGGGGTCACCTGGACTGGACGTCAGTTTGCTGATTCACGCTTCAAATCACTTTTCTTTTGTTTACTCACTTGATAAACATTTACTTGTGCCTGGTCAACGCTGTCCTGGGTAGTTGGACGCTGTACAGTGAATGGCACAGTCTCTCTTGCCCCAGGATGTGAATTAACAGCACGATCGTGGGCAGGTTCCTTCGGTTCTCAGAGTCCTGCTTTCCTCCTGTGTTGAGTCCTGGTGCTGGTCTTGATCAGAACCTTAAGACATCTGCCAGTGGGATCAAGTTCATGGACACACCTCCCTGTGCTCTGTGCTGAACAATGGTTAAAGAGCCCAGAGAAGGAGATCATCACTCTTCTCGTACTTTAAAAATTTATTTTCCCTTTCAAAGGGTTCAACTGATTTGATTTGCTTCTGTGTGTATTTGAAGTCAATTTATTGCAGTTTTGAAGTTGACTTACTTCAAAGTCTGGACGAGACTAATTTCTTATGGATTCACTTGTTAGAGTCTAGGCTTTACTTCGTGGGTAACTATTTCTCTTAAACAGACCCATGTGTACTTGCACAGATTCATACAAAAGAACCCTTTGAGATGACAACGTACATTTAGCTTTCAGACAGTGCGAATTATTCATTAGAAGAAAAATAAGTAGATAACACATGCTTGCTCTTTGCTGGGCAGCTCCCCTCAGCTTTCTAGACAGTAACTCCCTGGGTCCTTCTAACACTCCTGTGAGATAGGAATTCGTATTGTTCATATTTTACAGACAAAGAAGCTGAGAAACACACAGAGGTTCATGAATAATTCCTGAAATGAACATTTTAAAAATTTGATCCAGTGAGTGAAAGCTTCTAATATAAATAATTCAGTTACCGACCGAGGCATTTCCCACCTTTGACTGGTTTTATTATAAAATTAATACAGAGTGAAAATAAGTGGAGGGATTTTGCATGTAATCCAGCTGCCTTATGACAATATAAGTGGACAATTATTGTACTTTAAACCACCTTTGAGGATATTTGCTCAGCATTAAGCAGAGAAGAGAATCCCAAGGATAATTTTTTTTCCTGAATGTTTAAAAATTATCCATTTATTATGTATTGACTAAAAGACCGTTCACATTTCTTGATCTCATTCAATAGGTTATGTTGTATGATATTGATACACGGTATGTGTTCGATTTCTTTTGTTCACTGAATGAGCATCCCTGCGCATCTGTAGTGGGTGGCTGGCTGGGTGCTGGTGCCCCCGGTGACTGTGACACTGGTCCTTGTGAACGCCCAGCTCACCGTTTAGCACACCCCCTCCCTCCATTCTCCTCATCCCCTCTCCTTCCTTCCTCCTTTCCATTCTCACTCCATTTATTTTTTAAATTAGCTTTGCCTAAATATATATCCTGCCTTTCAACTTGCCAGTACTCTGTGCACTTAAAGAATATTTGGGGAAGGCCACTCTCCGCCTCCTCTGCTGGCCTGGCGCCCATGATGCTGGTGACACAGGGTGGGCTGGCCTGGAGCCCCGCCCAAGAGCCCCAGACCTGCCGGAGGACGGCCTGGAGTCCGGGCATGTGTGTGTCCTGGAGTGGCCTCTTTTTCTTTGTCCCCCTGCAGCCTGGCCACCCATGACCAGGGTTACAGGGTCCATTGGCAATTGGGTGCAAAGGACTGTTCTTCTCTGCTCCATCATATCGGGTTCCTTTGGATCTAACGGCCTCTGCAAGAGGAAAATTGCTCTTCTAAGATTCAGGGGCACCTGGCAAGCTGGTGCTGCCGCCTGGGTGGGGATGTCCCCCTGCCCCACAGCGGATCTGAGCTGCTCTGCCCAGACCCCTGCCCCAAACACACACACACACACACACACACACACACACACACACACACACACACACCCAC
>NW_006790234.1:407410-421267 GCF_000442215.2 Lipotes vexillifer | reverse complement strand
CACACACACACACACACACACACACACACACACACACACACACACACACACACGCACACACACGCCACTTTAGGATCAAGGCGTTGATTCTCTCCATTGTTCGGCATGATGGTGGCCAAGGGCTTACGGCCCTGTCCGTCCATCTCTGAGAACTGTCCCAAGCTGAGAGGGTCTCTCCAGGTGGTAGATGTGGCCCCCATTTTGATGACTGGTTATGGTGGGGTCTCCTTGCATTGTTCTGGGACAGTCCTGCTGTCTCAGCTCTGGAACTTCCTGTGGGGTGGTCTGAGCCTCTGCCATCACCGAGTTGCACCCCAGCCTCTCCCTCTCCCCAGCCCTGCTGCCCTCCCTCCCTCCACAGTCTGTGTCCCTGGCCCAAGTGGGTCATCTAAGACCTGCTGACACAGGGCCCTGGCCAGGAGGGCCCGTGAAGGCTGGCCCCTGTTGTGCTGACCAAAAAAACAGGATTGTGTGCTTCTAGGGGAAGGGGTCCCTGCTCCAGTACAGGATTGTGTGCTTCCAGGGGAAGGCATCCCATGGGTGGGGGAAGCTAGCAGTGGCCCTGCAAAAAAAAAAAAAGGAGGAGAAAGCACATTTTAGAGCAACACACAATTTTCCTGAAGATGAGCCCCATTTAGTCAACATGATCCTGTCAGTTCCCCTCCTAACTTCCTCAGCGTTCTTGAGAAGTGTGCTGAGTGATTACTCGGCAGCCATTAGTCTGTGAGGTTCCGGCCTCTGCTTCCCCAGAGGGACCTGGCCATGCAGAGGCTGCAAAGATCCATCACTGCTCCTCTCAGCTGAGAGGCAGAAAGCGAGCAGAGGAAGCGGCTAATAGCAAGGCCGGGTCTGGACGGCGGAGTGATGGGCACCGGAGCCGCAGGACCAGCGTCTTCCAGTCACAGAGGCCTTACTGCCTGCCTCTGCTGTTTCTTTGTTCCACAGTTACTCGCTAGCGGACTGCGTGATAGGTGAGGATTAATTATCTGTTTGCTGCCAGGCTCATTCAACGGCCAGCTTATTGGAAGGCATGATCATACATGCTGGTCGCCGCTGGCTGCTTGTTCATGGAAACAAGTGTTGGGCAAACACTCGTTCATCTGATGAGCTGACAATGGTGATGGGGGCTGGTGGGCTGCACCTGTCTTTAAATAGCAGTGACGGGCTCTGTCATTCAACCAGATGCTGCTCATCAAATATTCAGCAGCCAGAGCTTTCACAAAGGCCTTTCATCAGCTCACGTACAAGCAGAAGGGAGAAAGGAGGCCAAGCTTCTGAAAGCTGGGCTGGGCTAGGCTTTTTTGTTTGGAAATGGGGCAGTGGTTACTTGGAAGGAGGGATGATTAGAGAATGGTTACCCCGGGGAATTTAAACATATCTGTGGTCCGGAGTTTTGCTGTTTTTTGGACTTTGTGTGTAACACCCTAACAGAATCTCAATGAATGAGTCCCCTGCATTAATTCTTGGGATAATCTGTCACAGAAAGATAGACTTACACTGAGTGGGGGACAGGGTGAAGTATTGACTGATTGATTGATTCATTCACTCATTCGTGTCACAAATATTTATGAGGCATTTACTCTTTGCAAATAATATGTTAAGAACTGGTAATACAACAGAAAGCAAAAGTAAACAACATAGCTCTATAATCCAGAAATTTACTCTCCATTTGGTGATACTAAAGGGTAAGTTTAACTTTTCAGACTACATTCTAAAGTCTAAATACAGTTGACCCTCATCATTGGCATATTCTGTATTTGTGAATTAAATTTATTTGTGACCCCAAAATAATAATGGTCACACAGCTTTCATGGTCATTGTCAGACCCAAGCAGAGCGGCAGGGGGTTGGAGTTGCTGGCCACTCACGTGCAACCGAGGAAGGTCAAGGTGAGGCTCTCCTTCTGGGTTCAGCTCAGACTGTGAACAAGTGTCCTGTTTGCAGTCTAGCTACTGCCATGTGTACCACATTTCTGTTCTTTGTGTTGGTGATGTTGCTGTTTAAAATGGCCCCAAACGTAGTGCTAAGTGCTGTCCTGTGCTTCTAAGTGCAAGAAGGCTGAACATGTGATCCTGCAATCCCACTCCTGGGTATAGAACCGGAAAAGATGAAAACTCTAATTCGACAAGATATATGCACCCCTGTGTTCATAGAAGCACTACTTACAATAGCCAAGACATGAAGCAACCTAAGTATTCATCGACAGATGAATGGATAAAGAAGATGTGGTATATGTATATGATGGCATACTACTCGGCCATAAAAAAGGATGAAATAATGCCATTTGCAGCAACGTGGATGGGCCTAGAGATTATCATACTAAGTAAAGTAAGTCAGAGAGAGACAAATATCACTTATATGTGGAATCTAAAAGTGAATTTATTTACAAAACAGAAACAGATTCACAGACATAGAAAGCAAACTTATGGTTACCAAAGGGGAAAGGTGGGGGATAAATTAGGAGTTGGGGATGAACATATACACCCTACTATATATAAAACAGATAACAAGGACCTACTGTAGGGCACAGGGAACTCTACTCAATATCTTGTAATAACCTATAATGGAAAAGAATCTGAAAAAGAATATCTATCTATATCTATCTATCTATCTATATCAATATATAACTGAATCACTGCTGTACTGCTGAAACTAACACAACATTGTAAATAAATTATGCTTCAATTTAAAAAAAAAAATGAAAAAAAAGAAGGCTGGGATGTGCCTTATGGAGAAAGTACGTTTATCAGAGAGACCATGTTCAAGCAGGGCTCACGGTGTTGTTGGCCATGAGTTCACTGTTGATGAATCTGTTGAATAAGGTGTCTTTAAACAAGTCATGTATTGATCTGCTGATGAAAATGTTGGAACCAGAGGCTCCCAGGAACCTACTGTATTTCCCCGTACTGTCCCATTCAGTGTTCAGGGCAACGTCATAGAGCATCACTACGGCAAATAACAAGAGTTAACTGTATACGTTTGGCACTAGAATTTGGGGCTTAGGGTTCTAGTGACATAGAGCTTGAAGTAGGATAGGAGAACTGTCATACTGTTTGCAAGGGGTTTCCTAAAATTGTGGCTAGAATTTTCTTTAAGGTGAGTTATATTAAGACATCTGGGACAATTGTGTGGCTGAGGAGAGCGTCTGTAAAGTTGTCACAACTTCTTTGGTGAGGTGTTCTCTATATTTGATTTGCAATTAGCTGTGTTTTTTCTGCATTTTTTTCTTAAAGGCCTAGAATTTTAAACCTGGGACACAGATCTACCTCTGGATGTGCTGGGTGTTAGTGTCCTTATGGGAATGGTGCAGAGGAGGGCTGTGGAAGAAGCTTGCACTTTTTAAGCTTTCAGTGTTTAAATGACTCATTAATGTAATAATAATGCTATTTATTTTCACATTTCACAAAGACCTTTTACTTTGATTATTTCTTATAATACTCGCAATATCCTAAGAGATAGTATTTTCCCACCTTATAAACGAGGAAGAGGTTTAGGTTAATTTGCCAGATGTTTGTCAGATTATATATATATATATATATATATATATATATATATATATATATATATATAAAACATATAATTATACATATATAACTGTCTCCTACATTTTTGTGTCCCCAATTATGGCTCTAATGTATCCTAATTATGAAAGCTATGAAAGGATTGTTATCAGAACTCTTGGATAACATCAGTACCAACATATTGATGAGACAGTTTTCACTTACAATAGGATTATTAAAAAAATTAGTAAGCTCTCTGTTTACTTCAGGAAGTATATATAGTTTGGGAGAAAGTGGATACTTTTTCCACATGAATTTTTCTTATTCTCGAGTCTTGTTTAACCTATAGATTTGTTCTCTCTCTCTCTCAACCTCTCTTCTACACAGAGACAAAATCTCTCTGACAAAATGACAATCAAATTATTTACAGTCCATTCATACATATGTATATGTAATAATTGTGATTACTGGAAAAAATAAAGTGTGGCCAAATTAAATTTGAATTTCAGATAAGTAACAAATAATTTTTTTGTATAATTTTGTCCCCAGTTACATGGAACATACTTATTAAAAATTAAATTATTCATTTTTTTTGAGATTCAAATTGAACTGGATGTCCTGCATTTTTATTTGCTAAAATCTGGCAGCCCTAATAATAATCATACTTGTGTGTGTGTGTGTGTGTGTGTGTGTGTGTCAGGAAGGAGCTATTCACCACCTTTTCAGATGAGATCGGGTGCATTCAGGGTGTATGGCCGTAGATGCCCCACCTTTTCAAGTCACCATTTGCTTGGCTCAGTTTGGGCTCCAGGACACAAGCATTTCTAAACTCTGCTTTTCAGTTTCATGCAAAATGTTGATCTACCCTATCAACTATTCATTCATACAAATATGGGATGATAACAGCAAAACATATTGGAAATGGGATCAGGCTGGTCTTCGAGTTAGCTGATTAAACTTGTCTCTAGTATATGTCCCTCTTTTGCCAAGACATTTTTTGCTGAACTGTTTTGGGGTTAGAGCCAGCGTGCTGATAAGACTGAAACCAAAAGTTATCAGCAGAAGAATACACTAAAGAAGTATCTTCTGTGTCTCATTTAACTATACATTTGATTCAACTTAGCAGGTTGGTTGTGGTCCCTGAGTTACTAGCTCGAGGTTCCTAGTGATGGTTTACAATGCACGGCAACTGCTGTGGGTTTTTATTTCCTGCATCCCTTTCCTGCCTCCCAAAGAGTATGACACTGCAGTGACGCCCCATCAAACACACCCGTCCAGACTGGCCTGAATGAACACACATGTTATAACTCTTGGGGGAGATGGTTACACGGTGACCTGCACTGCGTTCCTCCTGTGGGACAGTGTATTTTCTGGAGAGAACATTTGGCCTTTAAGGAGTAGTGTGAAATAGATGTATGGACAGGGGATGCTCGCCTACCAGGGGCTCGGAATATGGCCTTCTTGACCAGGACAGTGGGGACATGGTTAAAATGGGTGCGTAGACACTCCTTCTGCTCAGTTCCAGGTATAAGTTTTGACGTAGCTGCATTTTGCCCAAAGTGTCAATATAGATAGTGCCTGCACAGATGTCACTGTCGGAGAATGACGTGAAGATGAAACAAGTAGATGAATTCCTTACAGGATGTTTTACTCAGTTTTCCAAATTATATAACGTTTATATTTTTTACAAGTGGTATTCAAGCAACAATAATTTGTACTATTTTCCCACGTTAAGAAGATCCATACAATTGACAGAGTGGGAAAATGAACAAATTTAGTCTAAACACAAAAAGACCACAGATGCGGGGCGATAATACTGGAAAATAAACAATGAAGAAATCACGGTTTCCTCCAGTTTGAACTATTTAGTTAAAAACTCACTGACCTTTAGAAACAATGAGAGTGAGTGTCTGGAATGCAGGATGGGTTCTATGTGCTGTTTTGCTCTGAAGTCACATCTCTGTCCCTCCCTGGGCTGAGGGCCACGCTGCCCAGTACGCCCCTCCTCCGATCTGTGTGGGCCTTTCACAGCTCCTGGGCTTGGTCTGCAATTATTCTTTCTCCTCCTTCCTGGACGCTTGTGATTGAATTTGGCGAGCGTGTGAGTAGCGCGGCATCATCTAATCTCCAAGTGTCCACATGTACCTGCACCTCACCGTTCAGGGTCCCCCTGGCCAGTCACCCCAGAGGGTTAGGGGCAGTGATGAGAGCAGTTTAATTGAAGACAGGCCATTCAGTGGTTCAGGATTTTTTTTTTTTTTGCGGTACGTGGACCTCTCACTGCCGTGGCCTCTCCCGTTGCGGAGCACAGGCTCCGGACGCGCAGGCTCAGCGGCCATGGCTCACGGGCCCAGCCGCTCCGCGGCATGTGGGATCTTCCCGGACCGGGGCACGAACCCGCATCCCCTGCATCGGCAGGCGGACTCTCAACCACTGCGCCACCAGGGAAGCCCGGTTCAGGATTTTTTTTTTTTCCAGTTTTCCCACCTGCCATGGACCATCTAAATACCAACATCAGACTCCTCCTCCTCGTCCTCACACCTTCAGAAGACACCCCAAGTTCTGGGCTGGGTAATGTGACCCGTCCAGAGACAAGGTTCTGTTTCCACCAGAGGGAGCTGCTTTCTACAAAACAGCTCCAACTGTGGCATTTCAAGGCCTTTTAGACAGTTCCCACGAACCCCATTTACTTGGCCTCATTTATACTTTTTTTTTTTTCTAGAAAAATAAAGATAATTTAAAGTAACCCTTTATTGTGAGTACTGTTGGAGTTTAAGTTATGAAAAAATAAGAATTGGGGAAAGGAGGCTGATGGGATCCAATTTCATGAAAATCAAACGTACTGGAAAGGAAAGCAGCACTAGTGCAAGAACTTAATGATGAGACCAAAATACACTCTCCACCCTGTCAGCGAGGTTCATTATGGCGGTGGGACCAAAGTGTGGGAGAAAAGATTTCAGAAAGGGAAGTGCCCTACCATAAGTATAAAGTCAGAAAGTAACCCTTATATAAGTACATAGATACTATTAGACTAAGTACATAGATAATATTAGACTATGCATTTTCTATATGAATGATACAGTCCTGAACATTACAGAGCATCCCAAGCCAAGTCCTTTCATGCCATCGTTCAGGAATGGCAGCAAAACATCCACTTAGGTATCTGATTGTACCACAGACACGTGATATAGTTATTCTGTCAATAGTGATGATGACAGATATGTTCTCATTATATTCTCAGTATACCTATTACCTCTGAGGTCTTTACTGGAGATTTGCCAAGTTAGGACTCAGGATACAAAGAAATGTAAATAAACCAATGTCTCTAAACTGAAGGAGTTTCCAATCTAATTCTGAGATTATGCTTGGAAATCTGAGTCAATGTGTAAGTGTAACATCATGTCAATAATAGGAATAACAGCACAAATAACTAAAGTTTGCTACTATGTAAATAATATGTATAAATGTATATCGTATGTTATGTAACTAAAGAGAATGGGGAGGAGCATTTACCGAAAACTCTGATTTTAGTTAGGCGTCATTAATATGCAGCCCGTCTTTGAGGCTACGTCTGGCCAACAACTCTGTATGGTTTTTTAAAAAAATTGTTATTTATTTATTATTTATGGCTGTGTAGGGTCTTCGTTTCTGTGCGAGGGCTTTCTCTAGTTGTGGCGAGCGGGGGCCACTCTTCATCGCGGTGCGCAGGCTTCTCACTATCGCAGCCTCTCTTGTTGCGGAGCACAGGCTCCAGACACGCAGGCTCAGTAGTTGTGGCTCACGGGCCTAGTTGCTCCGCGGCATGTGGGATCTTCCCAGACCAGGACTCGAACCCGTGTCCCCTGCATTGGCAGGCAGACTCTCAACCACTGCGCCACCAGGGAAGCCCCTCTGTATGTTTTTTGAGCCTTCTGAAATGTGCAGATGGGGCCATGTCACCTGTGACCTTCTGAGCGCAGTTTATCTGAAGCTGTTCTGACTTGTACAGCTCTCGGTTAAAGGGTGCGCGTCTGTTTGTGCGTCTGGAGTGGGCAGGGGGGATGCGGAGGTTAATGCTGCTGTATTTCCTGTTTGTAATAAAGCATCAGGAAGCGATATCCTTGGGGGATCTTAACATATCAAGCGCTTTAGCATGTTTTTACTAATTTTTGATCCTGAGGGTGGTGATGGAAAGGGGAAGAAAACGTGTGTGTGCATGTGTGGGAGTGTGTTCGTGTGCATTTTAAATGGATCCAACTTAAGAAGGGGGTTACTTAGGTCCAGGGGATGAGAAGAAAGGGGAGAATGAGTTAGGAGAATTCACAGGGTTTGCCTGAATATTTGCATGGAGAGAATACTGTAAAATAAAGCGAGAACGTGGGGCATTACAGAAACCTTCCCCAAAGCAGCCTGGTTTACAAGAAATCTGTTAAAACGATGTCTCTGCCATATTCTGGAACTTGGCACTGCTTTTTTTCCTCTTTCTGCCTATAGAACGTTTCATTTGTCGGGGAGAAGTCCAGTCAGTGCCCGGGTGTTAAATTCTTCAGAGCGTGTGCTCCTGCCACCTAATCATTGCCCAGCAAAGCTCTGCCCCCGGGCTGCATGTGTGCAGACCGCACCTTGCTCTTTATGACTCTTAAGTGTCTGAGTGTATTTCCTTCGTGCCCCCTTTCTTTCCTCTCCTCCCTTCCCTCTTCCTTTTTTCTTTTTTTAACATCTTTATTGGAGTATAATTGCTTTACAATGGTGTGTTAGTTTCTGCTTTACAACAAAGTGAATCGGTTATGCATATACATGTTCCCATATCTCTTCCCTCTTTTCATCCCCACTGTGGAATCCTACAGACAGTGTGAATTTTGTTAGGACCAATTTTGTAAATTAGTCATGCTGTAGGCAGTGCCCTTGGGTCCCTTATTTTGTGTAAGGACCCATCAGATACTTACCTGTGGAAACATGGAAAAAATTGGAAAAATTAATCATTGCCGTTTATAGTTTCTTTTTCAATTTAATTTTTCTTTTATATTTATACAGTTGATTCACAATGTGTTAGTTTCCGGTGTACACATTGATTCAGTTACACATATGCATATATCCATTCTTTTTCAGATTCTTTTCCCATATGGATTATTACAGAATATTGAGTAGAGTTCCCTGTGCTACATAGCAGGTCCTTGTTGATTATCTATTTTATTTATAGCACTGCATGTTTGTCAATCCCAGTCTCCCAATTTATCCTCTCTCCCACCTTTCCCCTTTGGTAACCATAAATTTGTTTCTGAAGTCTATAATTTCTAAAAGCATCATACGTGATCTAATTTGTCTGTCTCAACTATACTTATGGGTTCCATGGAGCTCAATTCATTTCTTTTCTTTTGCATTTTACCGATGAATAAATTGAATTGAAGAGAAGTTGCATAGTTCATCAAAAGCCACCAAGTAAGCAGTAGCAGAGCCAACAGAGGAGAATTCCACAGTTTGGAATTCTGATTCAGGGCTCTTCCCTAACTACCGTGCTGCTTGATGGCTACGGTGCCATGCCTCCCCCAGAGGTGTGACCTGTCCTCACGCAGGAAGTTTGCATTCAGGGAACCATATCCCAGAGCTCATGGGTGTTGAAAAATGGTGGGGGGAAAGGAGAACTGGGATTGGACCTAAAACTTTTGGAATGAATGGAGAGTCTTAAATAAGGGCCTTGGCTTACACTTGCCAGGGGATGGTTACCTTTTTAATTTCCTGTCATTGAATAAGTTTGGGTTGGGAAAGAAAATAGACCTTAGAAATAATATTGCTCCGCTCAGCAGTTTGAAGGCTTGTGGCTCTTCTTTGCAAGTAATTTACATTATCCAAATATAGTATGATGAATTCTGTGTGAATAGGTGGTATGATTTTGATGGCTATGTTATTTTATAGTAATTCTGGTGACTGGGATCTGGAGAAGAAGAAATTTATACAGAAGCTAAGATGCTAAAGTAGTGTTAGGGTGTGCTGAGGACCTCTTACAGTATTTGAGCCAGTGAAAACCGTGTGATACTGTCTGTCGTATTCTTACTTCTCACCCAGTTTTATTTATTTATTTATTTAGTAAATTTAAGTATAGTTGATTTACAATATTTTTGGTGTACAGGAAAGTGATCCAGTTATATATATATATATATATATATATATATATATGTTCAGATTCTTTTCCATTATAGGTTATTACAGGATATTGAATATAGTTTCTTGTGCTATACAATAGGACCTTTTAATCTATTTTATATACAGTAGTGTGTATCTGTTCTGTTAATCCCAAATTCCTAATTTATTCCCTCTCCACTTTCCCCTTTGGTAACTTCTGTGTCAGTTTGTAAATAAGTTCGTTTGTATCATTTTTTTTAGATTCCACATATAAGCCATATCATATGATATTTGTCTTTCTCTGTCTGACTTACTTCACTTAGTATGGTAATCTCTAGGTCCATCCATGTTGCTGCAAATGGCATTATTTCATTCTTTTTTATGGCTGAGCAATATTCCATTGTATATATGTATCACATCTTCTTTATCCACTCCTCTGTCGATAGACATTTAGGTTGCTTGCATATCTTGGCTATTGTAAATAATGCTGCTATGGATATTGGGGTGCATGTACCTTTTCGAATTATGGTTTTCATCTTTCCAGATATATGCCCGGGAGTGGGATTGCTGGATCATATGGTAGCTCTGTTTTTAGATTTTAAGGAACCTCCATCCTGTTTTCCATAGTGGCTGCACCAGTTTATATTCCCACCAACAGTGTAGGAGGGTTCCCTTTTCTCCACACCCTCTCCAGCATTTATTATTTATAGACTTTTAAATGATGGCCATTCTGACCGGTGTGAGGTGATACCTCATTGTAGTTTTGATTTGCATTTCTCCAGTGATTAGTGATGTTGAGCATCTTTTCATGTGCCTGCTGGCCATCTGTATGTCTTATTTGGAGAAATGTCTATTTAGGTCCTCTGCCCATTTTTTGATTGGTTGTTTTTTTTAATATTGAGCTGTACGAGCTGTTTTTATATTTTGGAAATTAATTTTAATGTTACTTTCTCCCAGTTTATTCCACAGGACAAACTTAATAGGATGATGCTGGTTACACTGGTGAAACCAGCCTTCAATAATTCAGTGTCTTCAAGACTGTCAAAAATTCCATACAAAATACTTATATAATTTTTAATTAAATATATTTGATCTTTTATTTATATCTCTCTTTATTCCAAATAGGATGTAAAATGGCTTATTCTATCCATCTAATAACATATGGCATGATACATAGCATAGAAAATAGATAAACCCGGGGATAAAATTCCCAGGTCCTGCAGACTTTAGCAGAGGTGGGTTCATAGGAAACTCCAAGCATTTAAGTAGCCAGGTCAAAGACGAAAGTAGTTATCTGAAGAATTCCGAGTCCATGGGATGAAAACCAGTGGGTTTCTCAGAAGCGGAGCAATTCTTCCTGCTTCAGCTTGGAGTTGGTTCCACGTATTCATCCTCAGGAAAAGGAGGCCGTTAGAGGCTGTGAACCCCACTCTGACAATCGCTTCAGTAAAGAAAAGAACCACAGCTATTTCCTTTCTTACCTTATTCGCAAGATAAAAATTCAGATTCTCCAAGGCAACAAAGGGATGCATTTGCTTTTGGCCAAGGTTCTCAGTGCCGTGATCGTGTAGAATCACCTGGAAAGCTTGTACCTGGGCTTCCAGGTGGCTCCGAGTGTCTGCACCAGGGGCTGCTTTTGACTGTTCCCTCACGTCCCCAGCTCTGCCGGGGCCGAGCCTGTGCTCCGAGGCCCACCTCCAGATGCGGACTTCTCGCTCACAGGCAGGGTAGGAAGGGCAGATGCTGAGGTTCTGCCTCTGACAAGTGCCGGTAGCACAGATGTTACTGCTGCTCCTTAGGGGTGAACCCATGGGCTTTTAGGTCGGAGTATCAGTGCTTTGTTAGGAGTTCACTTATTTACAGGTGTGTGCTGCACCTGTGTCGTGCATCCTCCCACAGGTACCGAGTTTTGGGGACATTGATTCCTCATCATTATCTTACTTTTTAACCCTCTGTGGGCCTTTTTCAGGGACAAAATGACTTCCTGTTCATATTGGAGGTCTTTGGTATTCTTTCTGCTTCCTGATAATTGGCCTGGAACCTCCCCTCTCTGGGCACCTGCCCAGTGCGCTGTGTCCATTCCAGCTGGAGGAGCCCCAAGCAGCCCTCGGCTCATCCCTAGCTGTATGCTCTGCAGAGTGACTTGTTCTCTCAGATGAATTGGCTTTCCATGCACTTGAGAACCGGGGTGGGGAAGGTCTTGAGTTTTGTCCTGACTCATTTCTCTTGTTGCTGAGAAAGGAACCTGCTCGGCAGTCAGGAAGGTAGAGCTTGGTGAACACATGACACACGATTTCAGAATGAGGATGTGGGCCGGATACTCCATCCTGGGAGACTTTTTTCCAGCACAGGAAAGCCTGTGTGTTTGTTTCAGCTCCCCTAAGGGGTGGTGAGAGAGTGGGCAGGACTGAGCCCAGACGATGCTGAAAAGGTAGCTCATTTAGTTTATAAATGGACTTTACTCCTCCTTTTTACATAGAGAAAATAACGTAGCTCCTGTTTAAAATAACGTAGCTCCTGCTTAAGTCAGAGGAGAGCAAAGTAAAGCTTTGGGGTCAAATATTTCAGAAGAGAAGAGCAGGCAGTACTTACTACCTTTTGCAGAACGAAGAGACCAGTGTCGTTTCCAGGTCCCCCCCCGCCCCCCCCCCGGGAAGTTGTACGCACAGCTCGGGGTGAGGATACCACTGAGGAAGCCTGGAGTTTGGGCACTTTTACAAAGTATCAAAATTAAAAATCTGAGTTTTCCTCTCCCATTAGTTTCAACTCATCACAACATTAGATTGTTTAAATTTCTCCATTGTTGAGTTATAACCCAGCCCGGGAAAATCTGCAGGTAGTATTTCGGGGGGGATGTTAGGAAAACCGCTACTTGGTTGCCGTGACCTGTCTTTGCGGGCAACAATGATGCACCTAATTGCTTTGAGCAGCCCAGGGCTGGTGGGTCATGTGCTAGTTTTCAGTCAAACTGTGGCTTCCTTCGGGAGGGACTGCTGTGAGAGCAGGGCTTGTGCTCTGGGTACGGTGGGTTCACAGGCAGAAAGAGCTTTGTTTCCGGCCTGCACCATGTGCATCTGACTCTTGTTAGACTGTTTATGTTTTGAGACTGGTTTTTTTCAATGCAGTGCAGTTATTTTGACATCAGGCATTGAGACAGTTGCCAAGAGTCAAACATTTGTCCAGGACGTGCCCCTCTTGTGTTAGTAGGTAGTGCTGTCAAAAATCTGGCGAAACATGCGTTTCTCTAAGTAAACATCATGCTAACTCTGATGTCCATCACACTCTAAATGCACATGGTAACAGATGGGACGCATGTGCAGACTCCAGACCACGTCTGTGTTTGGTTGGTGGGAGGGAGGGGAGTCCCCACCCCCACTAGCCAGAGTCGGCCCCAGAATCTAAAATCTCCGTGGCCGTGTGTCCAGACTTGGGAATTACACGGACTTCGAATCAGATCCTGCCTCCCCTGCTGACTGGCTTAAGGTTTGGTAAGTCACTTGGTGCGTCTGCACCTTGGTTTTCTCATCTGTGAAATGCAGGTAAGAATATTGCCCACCCCAGGGCTGTTGAGAGCATCGTGTGACATGACTGTCGGGCTCAGAGGGGATGCTCAGAGGCTGTCAGCTCTTATACCCTCCCCACCTGTCCTTGTCTGACCAGGCGGAGGAAGGACGGCTGGTGCGCCGCTCACTGGTGCCCCGTCCCCGTGTGCTGGGCCTGCAGGGTAGGAGAGCTGAGAGCTGTCCTGCCTGGGAAGGGCTGGGCGCCCTCCTACCCTCTCTTCTGAATCACCAGGACAGTCCTCAGGCCTACTATGGATTCAGTGTGGCTGACTTAATGGCCAGGCTCCAAAAGGGTTCTTGAATGTCTGGCTTCAGAAGCATCTAGGGGGCTTCCCTGGTGGCGCAGTGGTTAAGAATCCGCCTGCCAATGCAGGGGACACGGGTTCGAGCCCTGGTCCGGGAAGATCCCACATGCCGCGGAGCAACTAAGCCCGTGCGCCACAACTACTGAGCCCGTGCACCACAACTACTGAGCCTGTGCTCTGGAGCCCATGCGCCACAGCTACTGAGCCCGTGTGCCACAACTGCTGAAGCCCGTGTGCCTAGAGCCCGTGCTCCGCAACAAGAGAAGCCACTGTAATGAGAAGCCCGCGCACCGCAAGGAAGAGTAGACCCCACTTGCCGCAACTCGCCGCAGCTAGAGAAAGCCTGTGCGCAGCAATGAAGACCTGACACAGCCAAAAATAAATAAATAAA
>NW_006790234.1:400733-406699 GCF_000442215.2 Lipotes vexillifer | reverse complement strand
CTTCCCTGGTGGCGCAGTGGTTAAGAATCCGCCTGCCAATGCAGGGGACACGGGTTCGAGCCCTGGTCCGGGAAGATCCCACATGCCGCGGAGCAACTAAGCCCGTGCGCCACAACTACTGAGCCCGTGCACCACAACTACTGAGCCTGTGCTCTGGAGCCCATGCGCCACAGCTACTGAGCCCGTGTGCCACAACTGCTGAAGCCCGTGTGCCTAGAGCCCGTGCTCCGCAACAAGAGAAGCCACTGTAATGAGAAGCCCGCGCACCGCAAGGAAGAGTAGACCCCACTTGCCGCAACTCGCCGCAGCTAGAGAAAGCCTGTGCGCAGCAATGAAGACCTGACACAGCCAAAAATAAATAAATAAAACAAACAAATAAATAAATAAATAAAAATTTGAAAAAGGATCTAGGGTGAGTGGTCTGCAAGAGTAGCCTTTCTCTAGATAACTCGAGGTCTTGGGTGTGTACACTTTCACACACACGCATGCACGTGTGTACAGATATGTTTCTGCTTGTGTACGGTAATGTTTTCAAATGGAAAGGCACTTGCCTTCTGGCTTTGATCATACTACCCTTTTGAAGGAACACACACCTGTGTTTTTGTTTCAAAATCCTCCCAGCAGCATCTGTGTGTTTTGCCCTGGTGCTCTTAGACCAGCCAGAGTGGCTGAAGCCTATACGCTTGCTCTGGGCCAGTCCAAGAATAGCTCCCTGCACCAGGACAGCAGGGGCTGACACTCAGCACATCCTATTCCCAGGTGAGGTACAGATGTAATGGGAGGATGCTATTACCTTCTGTCTGCAGACATGGAAATGAATGGGCAGAGCAGGGTAAGTGGAATTTATTCCTTTGCAGAAATCCCTGTGGTCTCGTTAAAAGATCCCTGAGCTTCATTTGTTTCAAATGTAGTCCTCTGTCCTAGACCATACTGGAGACCTGAAAATCCATGTTGTGACAGAAGGCGCTCAGCCGCTGTGTTCGTTTGGGTTTACATTTCTGCCATGCACAGAAGCTTTTCACTTCATTGGTTTGTTGTTCAAATTAAATAAGATAATTAATGTCAGGTATGCCTGGCATAAGACAGGTCCTCAAAAGTGTAAGTTCTTGGGCTTCCCTGGTGGCGCAGTGGTTGGGAGTCCGCCTGCCGACGCAGGGGACGCGGGTTCGTGCCCCGGTCCGGGAAGATCCCACGTGCCGCAGAGCGGCTGGGCCCGTGAGCCATGGCCGCTGGGCCTGCGCGTCCGGAGCCTGTGCTCCGCGGCGGGAGAGGCCACAGCGGTGAGAGGCCCGCGTACCGCAAGTGTAAGTTCTCATGATTATTAATTTTTAAAAAAAGTTTTTGAAGTACAGTTAATTTACAGTGTTGTATTAATTTCTGCTGTAGAGCAAAGTGACTCAGTTATACATATATACACATTCTTTTTCATTTTCTTTTTTAAAATTTATTTATTTGGTTGCACCGGGTCTTAGTTGCAGCAGGCGGGTTCCTTAGTTGTGGCATGCGGACTCTTAGTTGTAGCATGCATGTGGAATCTAGTTCTCTGACCAGGGATTGCACCCGCGGCCCCTGCATTGGGAGCCCAGAGTCTTATCCACTGCGCCACCAGGGAAGTCCCTCTTTTTCATATTCTTTTCCATTATGGTTTATCACAGTATGTTGAATATAGTTCCCTGTGCTATATACAGTAAGACCGTGTTGTTTATCCAATTCTATGTATAATAGTTTGCATCTGCTAATCGCAAACGCCCAATCCATCCCTCCCCCACCCCCCTCCTCTTTGGCAACCACAACTCTGTTCTCTATGTCTGTGTGTTTCAGTTTCATAGATAAGCTCATGATTATTATTGTATCATCATTAGAGTTGGCTGTGAATATCTGTGTGCATGCGAGAGAGAGAGAGAGAGTTTTGTCTTACATCTGGGAGATGTGATATGAGGATAAAGAGTCGGGCTGATGTTCAGCTGGGGTGCACCTGTGCAGCCAAACGGATTACAGATTGTATGAAAATACACCCAATAGGTTAATGAACAGCCGCCACCTGAACTTGCCACCCCGCACCCCCCACCCCACGCCACCCTGCCCTGACGTCCCAGCTCCTCCTCCAGGACCACGACATCACCTTATGATGCAGCGACCAGTGGGTTACACCTGGCTCACCTGATGGCCTTCAGGACCTGCCCCCATGATACAACTGGTGTTGGTTCTGAGTAGTTGCTGTCTGGGTCAGACAGCTGGTCAAATAACTTGAATATTATTTCTGGAAAAATATAAAAATATAAAAATAGTACAATTTGAATATCACCTTTGTGAAGATGATTAAAATATCAAAATAGTATGATCCCAGAGTTGTAAAACTCAGCTGTGCTTTAAGAAATTACAGGGTAATTAAAAAATTCTAGCAGTTGTTCGCTTCTGTTGTAAAATCGAAGAATTAAGAGCAGAGTATCACTTTAAAAGTCATTATGTATGAAGTTAATTTTTTTGGAGACAAAAAGTGAGCTTACCCAAGATCCTGATGGTCCAGTTAAAAAAATTACAAGAACCAGATTTCGTTGTGGTGCAGTGGTCTGTTTGAGGTGGCTCCTCAAATTCCGCTAAGCAGAAATGCATTTTGCAGAGTGTCCGGAACTAAGCCCAAGTTAGTAAAAAATGTGATTATTTAGTGAAATACCTTTTTCTAGATGCTAGTCTTTATGGAATACTTTCCCATCCCAGTCAGTGAGTCATCCTGAATGTGTGCAGCCCTGGACTAGGTCTTGCCAAGAACCTGCAAGTGGCAGCACCAGCCCTGCTTGGTCCTCTCCGTGGACCCAGAGGAGACCAGGGTTTATAGGTCTTCACTGGGGCTCGAGCCAAGATGACATTACATCCGGGCTTCAGAAACCAGGGCAGAAGTAAAACTTGACAGAGGTATCAGGTGAATAAATGCTAGAGCTTTCTAACTGACATCAGCCCCTCCCCCACCCAATAGCCGTTGGAAGGTTGTCTGATCTTGGGCAGGTCGCATATTTGGGTCCCCGTTCTCTCAGCACTGAAGGGAAGGAGGGGGGTCCTTGGGGACCTTCCAGGTAATATATGAGAGGTGGTTCCGAAACTAAAGGATATTTTATGGAGAATAATAAAAAAGCAACAGTGTGTTTTCTTGATTCCTGGATACGCTTTTCCCTCCATGTGGAATTTTTGATCTTATCAAACGTCTCATAATTGAGGAGTAAATTGCCTGGCAGTTCTCATGCCCATCGAGCCCATGTATCTGACCCTGGGTGGTCAGTATGTCTTCAGACACCTGGCACCTTAGTCGAGTTTATTTACATTAACAGCATGACAAGGGGTTGGTTTCTTGGCCGAAATTTGGGTGGTAATTTGTTATTAAAAATTCTTCAGAAGTAACGTAGTATGAGAAGCATTGAAATGAAAGATTGGATGCAGAACATTGCCTTCTTATATTACTTAAAGGGAGTAAAAATCGCCAAATATTTCAGAGGAGATAAAAATACTTTCTAGCTAGTTAAGGTTGTTCAGACCAGTTCATAGAGCTTGCAGCCTAGTGAGGGAGGCAGACCAGACAACAAACAAAAAGTGACAATAACACAATTGCAAGTCAGGTTGTGTGCTGTGATAAAATGGGGAAGGGGCTGGGGCAGAGGGCCCCGGGGTGGAGGGTCTGCCGTCCTCAGGGGTTGGAGTGTGCAGAGGTGGGGGCAGAAATATCAAGCACAATGATGGCAGGTCTGATCTGCTTGTGTAAAAGCTCCATCCGAGGCCGAGAGGGAGGCGTCTGGAGGCCGCGGGAACAAGGAAGGGGCCCGGCCAGCACGGTGGCAGTAGAGTTAAGAGGTAAAGGGCACACATTCAAAACCTTATTTTGGGAGAAAGAGATGAATTAGGAGTTTGGGATTAATATAAAATAGGTAAACAACAAGGACCTACTGTGGGGCCCAGGGAACTCTACTCAATATCTTGTAATAACCTATCATGGAAAAGAATCTGAAAAAAAAAAAGTGTGTGTGTGTGTGTGTGTGTGTGTGTATGCACATATATATATATGCATATGTGTATATGTATATATGTGTGTGGATATATCAATATATGTGTGTATACACACATATGTATGTGAATATGTGTATACGTGTATGTGTGTATATGTGTGTGTGTATATACACACACATATATGTATAACTGAATCACGTTTCTGTACGTTTGAAACTAATGCAATATTGTAAATTAACTATACTTCAGTTTAAAAAAGCCTTATTTGCGAGGAAAAATCAACAGGACACTGGGATGGATTTGGTATGAAATGTGCAGGGAGGACAGGCGAGGACCTAAGAAAAGTCCTTGGTTTCGCATGTTAGCGACGGCTGGGTGGCGGAGCTTGTTTGCTGGGATGGAGGGCAGAGCAGCGTTGACAGAGGAAAACCAGAGGTCCCTCTTGGACATGATATGTTTGGGTTGGCAGGGCGGCCACCCAGCAGTGTTGCCATGTGAGCCCAATCCAGCTATGTTTTCAAATCGAATGTGAAGAAGGCCTGGATGCCATTTTCACTGTGATTGTGGAAATGTAACGGTGAGCTCATGCTATGGTAATTTAATGAGATTTCACAGTTAACGTGTTGGGCCTCCCCCACCCCGCCCTACACACACATGTTGGATGCAAAGTGAAGTGTTCTTTGCCATCCGAGCTGAAGTTTGTTCAACTCTGTCTCCTGTGACACTGAACTTGGTCGTTGACTGGAGGGCGCTTGACGAATCCTTGCTGCAGAATTGAACCAGCAGGCTTTCTGATAAAACACTGAGCACAAGAAAGACCCAAACAGATGTTCTCAGGCCTGTGGCTGACTCAGGGTGGCCACGTTAGTTCTGAGCCCGCAAGATGGTCAGTTCCTTCTCTCTCCAGAATTTGTGAGGATCCATCTGAAGAAACACATTGCTGAAACCGCAGACTTGCAGTGTCCAAGTCCACTTTGGAAAACATCAAGGACAGACTCGGGGACCAGCCATCACACATCCGCCACCGCACGTAAACTTGAACCTCAGACTATAAACCCAAGTACCTACCGCTTGTTCTGCTGTGACCGCACCCGTGTGACCTGAGGACCCAGCGGGTCACCCTGAACTAACCATGAACTGCTAGTCCCTGCTTCTGTGGTGTCCTTCTCAGACACAGTCTTTGAAGAATTTATCAAAAAAGAACTCACTGTAGTGAAACTCTTTTAGTCTACTTAACAATTATTTTTAAGTCTATTCTAGTGTTAAAAAGAAAAAATAACCCTCTCAAATGGAAAAACCACTTACCAAGTCATAAACTGAAATTTCAGTATCGAACTGAAACTCTAAATGTTATATCAAGCTCACTGTTAGTCCTGGAGTTACAGTGAATGGCTATTTTCAATTAATGTTAATGATTTTTACATTTATTTGTACAGCATAATTGTGAAAGTGTACCCCAAATGGAACTTAAACCCCACTGAAATCCTGTTCATCCATCAACCAATTACCTAGGACAGATGTTTAAATTAAATTAAAGATAGCAACCCTGGTTTCTGAAGAAAACCATACAAATAAATATGAACTCACTGGTGATCCCAGATGACTTTTAGGTATAGCTCTCATGCAAAGCCTGTATTATCTTGAAAATGAAATTTATAATGACATTTTGTGTTTCACTATCAATTTGATTCCTTTTTTTTTTAACCTCTTGAGCCTCATTACCGGAGCTCCCGGCAGGACCATGACTGCCTGGCAGCCCCCGGGGGCTGCATGGCTGGTGGGGTCCTGCCCATAGTCGAATGGGTGTCTGGAGCTCAGGGTCACGGGCTGCTCCTTCTGTCCCCTCATCTCAAATGCTGTTCCCATTCATCCCTCCAAGTGTCACCTGCACCCCGAGTTCTGTTCAGATTCCGCACCCCCCCCCCCCCCGCAGCCGCTGGGGGATTCTGTACCAGCTTTATTTTGACCCACTC
>NW_006790234.1:398668-400680 GCF_000442215.2 Lipotes vexillifer | reverse complement strand
CCCCCCCCCCCCCCCCCCCCCCCCAGCCGCTGGTGAATTCTGTACCAGCTTTAGTTTGTCCCACTCTCTCTCCATCATCAAAGTGTGGCTGAGCTCATGCCGCTTCCCACACAGCCCAGCAGTGACGGCGCTGTGATCTTTCATGCGTGTTGTTCTTGTGTCACCAAACACTCTTGGGCAGAGTCAAGTCTAATAACCATAAATCCTGGACAGAACTTGGATGGGGCTCATATCAGCTCAGGGGCTGCCAGAGGCACTTCTGACAGTTACTTCCAGGGCAGAGGTTTTTCCTGTTTCTCTTTCTTGTGTCTGGTTCGGTTCCATACACATTTAACCGATGCCTCCCGCCCCCATCCTGTCTGGGAGCTGAAAATACAGAGCTGAGTGTGTGGTCTCTGTCCTAAGCCTCTTAAGGGTTAGTGGGAGAAACGGATACATTAACAGATGATACATAATACATAATATAGCAGCGGGGTTTGGAAGAGGGTGTTGGGGAAACAGAAGTTGGGCATCTGAGCCTCCGGGAATTCAGGGGAAGGGTGGGCAGGGCGGGGCAGGGGGCAGCCCTGCAAGGCTGAACCATGGTTTGTATGCATCCTTGGCCAGTCCACTCAAACCTTAAATATTTCCTGTGAAATAACAAATGCTGATACTTGCCGTGTTTACCTCCCATAAGATTTGTGAGGGTCAAAAATAATAAGAAACATACACAGTGGCTTATTACTTAAAAGACACTGTTTCCAGAATGTAAATATTTTAATTGCAACTGAAAATGACATGGATATTTTGGTTGTCATCTCCATGGTACTGACGGGGACCCTGGGCAGAGAGAGCGTGTCATTCTCACCTTGAGTAAAGGAGCTGAGACGTGAACTTCGCAGTTGGTGTGGAGTACCCCCGCCCTCCGCCCCCAGACATGCTTCCAGGAGGATGGAGGTCCGAGTCCACAGTGGGTGTGTTCCGTATCCACTTGTAGGCAAAACTGCTGTTGGTGCATTTCTGCTAAGCGAGTATGTCCACTTTGGGTGGTGAAATATCACTAGCTTTTAATACCGTCTACTTTCTTACTTTTTTACCTCCTGGACTTCTTTGATTTTCTTTTGGGTTTACATTTGTTTGTTTGTTTGTTTGTTAGTTTTTCAGTTTGAAAGATAACAAGAACTAGCGTGAAGTGTAAGATGGAAGAATCCAGTAGCAGGGTAGTAACTTGCTTCCAAAATGGTGAATTCCAAGTATTCTTAAAGCTGCCTGTGAGGCCTGCCTCAGGCTTCAAGAAAGGATTCAATTAGTGAGATCAGTTAATTGTCTAGAAAGAAAGGCCTCACTTTGTGAAATATGAACTATCATTTTGTCCGTCCCTCTTGCTACCTTCTGTTTAGTGGTCAGCAGACAGCTAGAGACCTGCGATTCTAATGTTTTCAAAACTCCACTCTGCAATTATTGGGCAGTTCGGATGATCTTGTCCACAGCCCCAAGAACTGTGAGAGTTTATTTTTCTAGAAAAATCCAGCAATTCATTAGTGCCAGGCACAGACAGGAAAACAGCGGGTCTGCAAATGTGTGAATCAGAAATACATAATTTTGCATTTTGACTTGAACTAATGATGGGAAATAACTGCACCCCCAGTGCCAGCTCAGTTTCAGCCGAGCAGAAATGTTTCTGCAGGAAACCACTTGGTGCAGACATTTGAATCATCAGGCTCCCTGGAGCCTTAGCGTCCAGCGGTGATGCTGAGACACTGATGGGGCCCAGCAGACAGAGAAGAGTCAAGGATGACAAACTATGGAATCCCACAGAATATTATTAAAAGTTACACCTAGGGCTTCCCTGGTGGCGCAGTGGTTGAGAGTCCGCCTGCCGATGCAGGGGACATGGGTTCGTGCCCTGGTCTGGGAAGATCCCACATGCCGCGGAGCGGCTGGGCCCGTGAGCCATGGCCGCTGAGCCTGCGCGTCCAGAGCCTGTGCTCCGCAACGGGAGAGGCCACAACAGTAAGAGGCCCGCATACCGC